>NC_056748.1:66781179-66873679 GCF_019279795.1 Protopterus annectens | reverse complement strand
CTCTTTTTATGTTTATCCCAAATGTTATTCCCAAGATATCTATCTCTTCATCATTAAAGTGAATACCTTCTAATTTGCCCAACAATCCAATTCCTTTATTTTTGTCTTTATCAATACTTAAGCCAAGCATATTTAAATACGTATTTACTTTTATAATTCCTTGTTCCATCCATGTTTTATTCTTAGTAATTAAAACTATATCATCTGCATAAGTAAGAATAATTGGAACATATATTCCCTCTATCAGCTTATACCTTGCTATTTTTAATTCTCTATTTCATTTACAATCACATTCATAACTAATGCAAATAGTATACTGCTTGCTGGACAATTCTGTCTTATCCCTCACTTTATTCTTATTTCTTCACTTGACCATGCATTTAATATTATTTTATATTATTATTATTATTATATACTGATCTATAACTTTTATTATTTTATAACTTACATTATAATCTCTTAATATACTCCATAATTCCTTGTATTGTATTATATCAAATGCTTTACTCACATCTCCTACCATTGCATTAGTTTACACCTTTTTATTTATAATATCATCTATCACCTCTCTTAATATCCATAATAAATCTTGACTTCCTTTCCCCCTTTTTACAAAAATCATAGGTTCCATCAACCTATCCACACTCTTTCCTAATTTTCTTCCTGTTATTCTCATGGATATTTTATAGTCCATGCTGTTTAATAGTATTGGTCTCCAATTTCTAATATCCTGTTTTTTTCCTTTCTTCTATACAAAGTTGATGGCCCCTGCACATATCACTATTTTATCTATCACCTTTTCTAACCATTCATTCAATGCTTCTACAAAATAAACTTTTTGTCATTTTTTTATATTATAATTCATATGATACTCAATTCCATCTATTCCTGTAGCTTTCTCCATATCCAAATCTTTTAAAATTTCAATGAAAGTCTCCTACATTTCTATTTTTCCATATTCGCAGTTTCTTACTTAATTTTTAAAATTTCTTTATTTGCCTCTCTTTTATCTTCCTTTTCTTAAATGTGTATTTTATATACTGTTATATTACCTCAAATATTTTTCTTGTGTAGTCACACTTTCTCCTTATTTTCCAATTGTCTTATTATCCCCTCATTTCTCTCACTATTTTACTTAAATATGGAACTACTTCTTTTTCCATTGAAGAAAGTACCTTTACTTATATAACATTTTCATAATCTTCTCTTGATTCATTTTATATATCTCTTTCTTATTTTCATAATTTTTTTTTTATTTTTTCTTAATGCTTTTCTAAATACTATCTGACTTAATAATTTATAGTTTTGCTTTTCTTTCCTTCTGTTTATCACCTGACATTTCAAAAAACATTGTTTGTGTTTTTCTTTAAAGCTTATCCACTAGTCACTCCATTTTCATAGAATATTCTCATTTCTACATGATCTTTCCATAACTGATCAATTTCCTTTCTTTCTCCTTTATCTAAATCTATCCCATTCAATCTTTTAATATATTTATCTACCTTTTTATGTCTTCCTTTTCCTTTACTTCTAACCATATAGCCAAATGATCTGAAAAACATTTCCTTGGCTTCTTGTTTTATAATTTTTAAAGTATCAAATATTATAAAATAATCAACCTCTGTTTTAGTCTCGTTTCTTTATAAGTCCAGTGTATATTACCCCATATATATAGCTTTCCACTTTTCATTACTTCATATAACCTACTGATATCATTCCCTCCTTTCTTTCTTTTCCTTACATCACAGTTAAATCTCGCACTAATATTATTTCCATGCTCACTCCTACATAGTTTAAGATTTTTTAAATACTTCCTCTTTTTCTTTTTTAGTAACATAAGCCTATATTGCAATACTTCTTTACATATGTTTCTTATACCTTATATCCAACACTTTTATTCCACCTAGCACAACTATAGTATTACCTAACATTTTAACTATGTCATCACATAGCACAGCAATCCTTCAGCATGTATCTTTTCCCATATTCCGCACAATGCTTTTACCCCATAACTTTTCAATCTGCAACCTTTCTTCTTCTGTTAGTATTCTTGTGTCTTCTAAAATAATTAGATGCATATCAAGTAGCATACACTATTCCAAAATGCATAAACTTCTTTTAATGTTTTTATACTATTAACATTTATTGATAGACTTTTAGGTTCATTCAGATTTATTCTAGTTTCCATCTTACCCCGTCTTTTTTTATTTTTTGTCACAATCACACTTTTACATTTTCTTTTTTTTGTCTTTCACCCTTCTCTCTATTGAATTATTTTTCCTCTCACTATTTTCCAGCTTATATCTTCTTCTTCATTTGTTTCCATTACTAATTCTTCACCTTCATTATTCTCATTTACCTTATACATTTTTATTCTCTTCTTATACATTATTTTGTTTTTCATGTTCTACATTTTTTCTGTATCATATACACGTTCTTGTATCTGTTCTTGTTTTTCAACTTGTAGTTGTTCATCACAATTAACCAAATTGTGTCCCATTTTCCCACATTTTTTACACATTAAATCACATTTTTTTTTGCTTTTTGTTCAATCTTTCCACAAACAAAGCATTTTCTCTTATCACAATTACTTATTAAATGATCATTCTTTCAACAGAAAAAACAAGTTTTTGGCTCCTCCCTATATCTTACAAAATCTATATTGCCTTCAACATTTATTACGCTTGGTATATGTACAATCTTGTCATTTTCAATTTTGAAAATGAACCCACAATCCCACCCCCTGGTCCATAAACCTCTATCATCATATATTTTCATATTGTCCAAAACTTCTTTACATACAGTTTTAAGCAGTATTTCAATGCTTCTGTATCCACCTCAGTTCAAAATTGTACAGCAATGATTTTTTATCTCTCTATTAAAAGTCTGCACTATGAAAGAGTTCTACAGACAACAATCTTTTTTTCTCATATTTCTCTAAGAAACTTTCCATATATTGATCCATCTCAAACAAAAGATCACAGTAAGCCTCTTTGTTAAGATGACTATAAGCTGTTACCTCTTCAGGTGATATTCCCAAAGTGGGAATAACTGTGCCCCGTACCTTATATCTTTCACGTTCTTTTTCTTCCTTAGTGCTAAGCCATGCAATAAATGTCTTTTTCACAATCTCTTTTTCTCCTTCTCCCTCTCTTACTTGCTTCTTGTCTTCCTTCACCGTTTTTGCATATGATTTTTTTCTTTTCTGTAATTTCTCTTACCTCTTCTTTCTGAATTTTGTCCATAATATCACCGCAAGATGCTGCTGCTTCACTCTGATTTATCATTTCCCTTAGATATACATCCTGCAACCTTCCCAATTGGAGGGCTGTAACCATACACTCTGCCCCTGACACAGAAAACAGATATTTTTGGAACATGTACTTGGACCCCTGTGAAGGTTCGACTACCTTCCTTTCGCCATTCTCCTTCACTTTGCTCTTTTCCTGCTTGCTCAATAACTCAACCGCTCCTTCATTTCCATCTTCCTTACATGACTAGCGACTTTCAGATTCTACTACCGTCTGCATATTCTCCTCTTCCTTCTGTTACTCACAATCACAGTTACACTCAGAATGGAAACCGGAAGTGTAGCAACAAATAACTCCTCTCCTTCCTAGAAACAGTTAACAAAGCCCGTGACTCCGGTCATATTGTCTCCACCCTCTTACTTGATCTCTCAAAGGCCTTTGCCACTATCTCTCACAAACTACTTCTTACTAAATTGTCTCAGCTTAAGGTATCTCCTTCCTTACTGAACTGGTTTTCTAGTTACTTATCTAATAGATATCAAGCCGTAAAATGGAAAAAGGCCACCTCCTCATTCCTTAATACCCCAACTGGAGTTCCCCAAGGATCCATACGGGTTCCTCTCCTATTTAATATATTCATAAACAACTTCCACAACTCTATCCCATTCTCGAATATCATCCAATATGCAGATGATTCAACTATCATCTGTTCTGCTTACCCAAGAAGCTTTCTCCATCACTGAACTATGGATGAAAGAAAATCACCTTGCACTTAATGCCTCTAAAACCAAACTAATGGTATTTACCCCCTCTAAACACATCTCTATCAACACTAATTCCCTTTTAATCACCAGCTATAACAACACGCCCTTGGAATTGGTGCCAGAAGCTAAGTTACTTGGGGTTCAAATTGATAGTCATCTCAAATTCTACTCCCACATTCAACTAAACATAAAAAAACCCCATCAAAACCTAGGCATGCTGTACCGACACAATCGCTACCTTACCCCCTCCACTAAAATCAGTCTCTCTACCTTTTTCCTCATCCCTTATCTTCTCTATGGCGCCCCACACCTAACTAACATCCAATCTTCCCTCAAAACACAATTCTCTTCTTGCTATAACAAAATTGCTAAATTTGCTACTAGCCATAAGACCTCTACCCACCACTGTTCTTCACTCCATAAACTAAAATGGCTCGAATTACCCAATCAACTCATCTATTCTCAACTTACTCTTGCTCATAAGCTCATCTGCAAACCCAGTCTCTGTCCAGCCCTTTCCTCAGCCTTCAAATTGCACATGCCCAGCAGAACACTTAGATCTAATAACCAAAATCTAATTGAATTGTATAAACCTAATCGTTCCCCAGGAAAAAATCTCCTATCCTTCAGCCTAGCACGTCTCTGGAACTCCCTACCTCCTTCCATCCGCACCACCTTTAACCACCTGACATTCAAAAAATCTCTTCATCTCATCTACTATCCCAGTGGGAATGCTCTTGCACCCACCCTTCTTGATCTATCCTGACTTTCTTTCTCTCTCCTCCACTGGAACTACCTTAAACTACTTAATGATAGAACTGCTTCTCAGCCCATATTGGAAATGCTTACTTTATCAAGTCTGTATCTACTGTAATTTTTATCACCAGTTTGCTCCTACCAAAAATTGTATACTATAATGGTATAATTGTTGTAAATAATTGCTGTAATGATTGTAATCTAAAACCTTTTGTAACCTTGTATATGGAGCTTTTCTCCCCAGGACTCCATTGAAAATGGGTTCATCTTGGCCCAATGGACTATCCTGGTAAACCAACTGCAAATAAATAAATAAATAACATCGCTGTACACTCTGAAAAGAGTAGAGGAAGTTACCTGGTGTTCTGGCCAAATTTCCCCTAGTATGAATACGACTATGGGTTTCATCTGAATAGAGAACATTGGCTTAGTTGGACTAACCCAGTCAACAAAATATAAATAAATAAATAAATAATATATGCACTCTACCGCAGATAGACATTTTTATTTCACCTTATATCTAGGCCCATTGTCAGGGCATTGTCATTACAATGAAAGGCAACTTTGGCAAGCCCACTGATTGATTGGGACGTCACCTGTTTTTACACAAACACTGAGAAAAAGTAGAAGCTCCAACTGACAAAGAAATTTGTTAAAGCTGTTTTGCTCCATAATTGTGAGCACGCACATGTTCATACATACATACATACACACACACACACACACACACACACACACACACACACACACACACACACACACACACACACACACACACACACACGTCATTGCATGGTAGAAATCACCAAATGATATCCAGATGAATGCAAATGTAAAGTGTGTAAATAGAGCTAATCTTAGACATAACAACTGCTTCCTTTATGCATGTAAGGTAAATAAAACGGTGTCTTTAAGAACAGAAAGGAACCTTTATTATATTCGCAAAAGAAGTCCTGCTTATTTTTTAAATAAGAATGGTATTTTAAGTGCAGAAACTTTGCTATGTTAGGTAGACCACATTTGCTTAATGGAACAAATCAATACTGTTTAAAAAGAAGCCCTGTCAGTGAGTGTTGTTTGCTCTGTAGGACAGATGTTCTGATGGCTGGGAAACAGCTCTGAGAAAATGCACTTTTGCGAAAACTGAGTCACGAAGTTGATTTTTGTAGAAATGTAATTTCGGTGGGTCAAAGTAGACCCATATATAAACAAACGTACATATTATTTATTTATTGGCATGTGTTTACCAGTTTTGATTTAAAATAGCTACTTGGGTTGTATATGAATATTTTTAATACAGATTGGTATATACAATACAATATCATCACTATGCATAGATTTTACATGTGAATATTTTTTAATATAAAGACTTGGTCAAAATCTATGACATAGAAAGATAACACAAAAGAGGTACTGTAGCTCAAAGAAAGGAAGGAGGGGAGGAGGTGCAGTGGTCCTAAGATGGAGATTTGTGGGACTCTGACAGACATAGGAAGGCAAGAGGAGAAATCTTCTAGCTATTTCACTGCTTGGGCCCTATCAGTGAGTTAACCAAGAAAATAGTTAAGTGTGGAGAGTGATAGCCCATAAGAAGGGAGTTTAGTTAGCAGAATGTGATGATTGACTGTGTAGAGTGCCTTGGATAGATCCAGATAGGACTGAGGCTAGACGTTCCAAAATTCTATTGTGATATATTAAATCAGTGAAACTTAGAAGGCAAGGGGTTGCACTCTGATTGGGTCTGAAACGATGCTGTGGGGGAGAGGAGGCTAGGAGAATTAATACATTTAGTAAGTTGAGAGTGACTACATCTTTCCAATATTTTGGATAAGGTGATCAAATGATGATTGATCTATAGTTTGTGAGCTCAGCTGATGAGCCACCTTTATGAAGGCATGTTATATAGCATTGTTTCCATAAGGTGGGGACATATTTTTCTTGGAAAGGGCAGTTTGTTAGAATCAACATGGGATATGCAAGGCTATCAGCAGTGAATTTGAGGTATTTGTTAGTTGGTCAGGGGGCAGTGGTTGTTGTCTTAAAGAAGTAAAGGCATTTTTAATATATCTATATATTTATTTGCTTCTGGACTTGTACCAAAGGTTTTCCATCCAATATGTGCATTCTATCATTCTGTATGTGCAATGCATGTCTGCACATGCTCACTCCAAGATCTATGAAGGCCTACAGAATATTTAGAAGGTCGCCTACTCAAGGAATTGCATTTCTTTTTGGATATGTGAGAAAACTGGATCACCCAGCAAAAAACACAATGATACAAGAAAAGACATTCAGTGTCTACAAAGAAAGCTCCACAATCAAAAATCAAACTAGTGAACCAATACATATGAAGTAGCAACACCAACCACCAACCACACCAGTCTCCCATGCTTTATATACATGTAGCAGAGCCATGACCAGCACAGAGTGAAGGTGGCACAGTCTGCTATCTTTTACATATACGTAGCAGAGTCATGGCAAGGGTGGAGTGAAGGAGGTGTAGTCTGACATCCTTTACATGCATGTAACAGAGTCATGACAAAGGCAGAATGAAGGAGGTACAGTCTGATATCCTTTACATATATGTAGCAGAACCATGACTAGAGCAGAGTAAAGGCAGTGCTGTCTGACATCCTCTACATATACGCAGAGTCATGCCCATGGTGAAGGGAAGGATGTGCAATTGCCATCCTTAACATATATGTAGTAGAACCATGACCAGCATGGAATGAAGATGGCATGGTCTGCCATCATTTACACACATGTAGCAGAACCATGACCAGCAAAGAGGGAAAGCAGGTCAGTCTGACATCCTCTGAATGTATGTATTACAGCCATGTCTAGGGTGGAGGGAAGGCTGGGCAGTCTGCCATTCTTTACATATATGTAGCAGATCCATGACTAGGATGGAGTGAAGGTGTTGCAGTCTGGCATCCTTTACATATACTTAGCACAGCCATGACTATGGTGGAGTTAAGGAGGTACAGTCTGACCTCTTTTACATATTTGTAGCAGAGCCATGACTAGGGCAGAGTGATTGTCATATCTAAAAATGCTCTCTCAAAGAAGTCCAAAATACTAAGACCCTTGTCTATTCTGCACCCTATAATCAAAAAGGGCATCGCCATTAAATGTTTAACATAGGTTTTGGTCATGACATGATATGCTCACAGCAATATACACAATAGTGGACAAACATTTCTCATCTGTGGAGTAAGGGTGGCTTACTGCTAGCAAATGTTTAAACTTAACACAAACATTTGGGAGTGTGGATTATAACATCCTACTAAACAAATTAAAACTACACACTTTTAGTGTCAATCTAATACAAAGCTTCCCCAACAACCTCAGTTCAGAGAGGGAATAAAATCTTTACTGAAGGACCCTTCAAGAATATGTTCTGGTTTCACTATAAAGTCTACCTAGACATTCTTATTTGGAAAACAATAGTGACATATTTATTTATTTATTTTATTATTTGCTAACTAAATATACTGGACCTTAGACCCATCCCTGAAGGCTCAACAATTAAGAAATTATTCAATATATTGATCTGAGAAATCATTATAGGAAACAGAATGGGTTGGATTTTGTAAAGTTTGCAGAATCTAGCACATTACACCAATATCAGCGGAAACGTTGTGGATAACAATGCAATATATAAATATACCACAGTGAACTCAGAATATCTTGACACACAACAGGGTATCTCAGAAGAAATGGCATGCTGTGTATCACTCGTAGGTAACCCGCATGTATTGAAAAATTGCTGAAAAAGTGTGATGTACATTAACAAAGTTATGGAAAGAATCTCACAATCTAAGCAGCCTGGCAGTCATAAATATATATCTAGAACAGAATCTCTCCAGTAAGCTTAAAGACAACTATGGAATATTAACATAAGTTAGTTATTATTAAAATATGCTAACTATCATTTATGGATTCTGGCAGAATCTGTACATTTTCTAATAAATAATTAATAAAGGTGAAAGGAAATCACAGACACATCACCACAGTTAACATTAGCTAACAGTGGGTGCTGGACTTGTGTGGGGGACACAGCTAATGCACACACCCAAGAAACTGGGAGATAGAAAAGAAGACATGGGGTTTGGGTGAAGAAGAGGGACACATAAGAGGTATGTCAGAAAAGGAAAATCTGAGGGAAAGTCAGAGGGGCATGGGCAATGTTTTTTTTTGGTGGGAATAAGCCCCATTTTTTATTTTATTTTTTAAATAGAAAGAACATCTAACCAATAAGTGGATCTGCCCATGCCCCAGGTCACCTTAGTACTCGTTTCTATTTCCATCTTCTCCACTCTTAATAGACTTTCTCTTGACACACCCTCCTTCCCTTCTTGCTTTACCTATGTTCTAGCCTCACCTTTGTTAAATTCCTTAACTTTCCAATGTCCTTTCTTTATATTCTTACACTAACCTTTATCTACCCAGAATTTGTCTAAAATTTACTATCTAGTTCTCCTGCCAGAAACAGTATATGGCTTTTACAACCTATTACTTATTCTGTTATATATTTATATATTTTTCATGCATCATTATGTAACATACACATTAGGAACTCTCTTCTACCTTGTATATAATGTATGGTTAGCTTTATCGCTTGCCTTTATAGTTTGCTTATTTTTCTTTTATTGTATTTCACATATTGTACTACGTTGTTATTCTCTTAATATTTGTAACCATTATTCAATTTTTTAATTCTGTTTAATCTGTATTGCGGAGCTTTTCTCCTTGGGCCTCCACTGGCAATGGGCTTATACCCAGTTGGACTTTCCTGGTAAACAAATGTCAAATAAATAAATAAATACATAAATAAAATAAAAATAAGAAAGGAATGCAAAGATGGGGAAAGAGGAGGAGTAAGCCATCACAGAAGATATACTCATGGGAACAAATATTACAATACATGGCAGACAAAGGCTGGAAAAAATAAGACAGTTAAGTTACACAGACATCACAATGCACAACACGGGCAATGGAATGTTTTCAAATAGGGTTGAGATGCAAATCAGACATGGTGAAATGCAGAAAAACATATCTACCTATGCACTAGCATGTTACAAGATGTTGCAGACTGTGTGGCAGTCATACATGGCTTGTACGATCAATGGTAAATGCCTGTTGTATAGGTAATAAATAAGGAGATCACAGCGCACATTGGATACATAAACACATATCCAAGTAGTCTGTCAGCAGCACAAGTGCAACCCAGCAACATCACAGATATGCAAATGCAGACCTAGGAATGCTAGAGAACTCCAGCAGATGACAGAACAGAACCTCTGACCATACATGTGAAAGACAAACAACCAAGCACACTGCCAAACAGCAGTACTGCAGCAAAGCAGCAAAATGGTTGCCAAATACACTAGTAGTTGCACACAACCCAAACAAACATGTAATGGAATGCATATATGTGACACACACATGTCAAAGGCATCTCATCTGTGGAGTAAGGGTAGCTTGCTGCTAGCAAATGTTTGGTATGACTGTCAGTGGTCTAAATGTCATGTACAGGAAAGCAATGTCAATATACAGACACACATCAATGACATGTAAAACTATCTTCACAGATCTAACAATACAGCTCAACAAATGTCAGATTGTGCACATGAATTTCAACAACATACACTGGTTAACACACAACTATAACAAGAACAAGGATGAATTGCAAGCAGTAGCCAGTGACTTGTGTGCAGATGTCCTGCATCTGTGTAATGGCTATAGAGTTGGCACATGTTGAGCTTGTAAACAAAGTATTACATGACCATGGACAATAATTGTATCAAAGGCAGACAGATCTACAAAATATATTATGTAACTACAAAGATGGAAGGGAGGTTGACAACCTGGGCCCACATCAAGGAAGACAAAGATAAAGCAGGGCAAGATAAGGTTACACATTGCAAATGCATGGGTACACCAGATAGGGTGTTGTTGAAGCCAGCTCAAAATACATTTAAGCAAATGTCAAATTTATGTCACATGGGCAGACTGCATTGCTGATATCAGCAAAAATGGCATGTATAAATCACGCAAACACAGTAATGTACAATCATGTAACATTAACAGGCATAGGTAAGCAAGCTAAGAATTTCCATCACATACACATATACTGTCATGCCAATGTGGAATAAATAACTGCAGTTATATGTCACAGAGCCTGCTCATTACTGAGCAGAGGACAGTCCTGTAAGCATTCTCATAGCATTTCAATGATAAGTCAGTAAATGCTCATATGTCAAAGGTACAATGTTGTTTTTGTATGGATAGGACTATGTGCAGAGACATGTATGTACATAAGTTAATGTGTACAACTATTGCTGGGAGGTGTAACTTTTGTGAATAACTAACAGATGTGGAAATGTAACATAGACCAAACATGGAATACTGAACTGTTACAAAATAAATTATTATTACCATGGTAATCAATGTTGAACTGGCATTCTATGCAGTCAGAAAAGGAGGACTGCCCAATGTATGACATACCTTTATATGACCTAACAAGGCATCAGCATTGAAAACACATGGCACACAACATAACATCATGCCGGTGGGACAGCATAACAACTGTCATCCAAAACACATGAGCATGACACGTACTTGTGTAGCACATACATAATATGGCAATACACAAATCTTAACCATATCATTGTTGTAGTGCTGGACAATGGACAACATCTGTTGTTTGCAAGTTTTTCTCACTAAAACACATGCTTACTGGGTAATTGTTGCAACAGTAGCTGCATGTTAATTGCCACAATGCATGGACACCTGGATGTGGAAGGAAAGTATAATGTGTTAATGTGTGTCATGCACATGTTGAAACATAATTAAATGTCACATGATGATATCTGCATTGGCAACTAAGTAACATCCTGTCCAGATGTGAGTTCTGCATATAAAAATAGGAGAATGAAGGTGTATTAGCATACATTGAAGGTCTTACTTAAAACACAGTTCAAGATGAAATGATACATGATACAAACATTTGCAAAAGGAACAATTATAATCAACAGATTTGCTGCTTGCAAATAGCTCCTTATGCACACAACCCCTTCCTTATCTCACATTATCTATACTTATGGACCTGTCCAATAACAGAACGTCAGGGACACTATCCATCACACAATGGGAGTGGCTTAATCAAGCTCATGCAATGGCATGCATAACACAGCTTTCCAGTGGAAATAAAGACATGACCTGAACATTCGTTTTTGGTCAACATTAAGCATGGCAAGCCTACATAAAACAAGCGCATGTAACATATCCTGACTTTTGAATGGAAGCATGCCCTGACACTGCCTCATGCAACATTCCCGTAACTGATATTTGACAAATAAAAGCTTGTAAATGACAACATAATATTAGCATTGGGGCCAGCACTGTTTGCTAATGATGTTTGCCTCAGTAAGCTGTCCAGCTGAGTGCCTGACAGGATTTCAGTATTTCCATTCTTTTTCCTTGCATGTGTTCACTGAGCAGTTATGTCTGCATGTGAATATAAATCGTAGTCTGTGCTTATAATAAGTCACATGGACAGCCACCAGTCATTGTTAAAATGAAGACAAAGTGAGATGACAATGTGGAAAATAAGCAAGCCATATGAAAGACAGCTGAGACAGACAGCATGGTCAATGGCTGACCCCATATCAATATAGAACATTACCAAATAGTAATAACATTCAATCATAAACAGTCACAGCCTGTGACAAATGAAAACCTAGCATATGTTGTACAAACAGTATTGTCTACAGCATGGTTATTGGCTGATTCCACACCAATATATGGAATAGAACACTAACAAACAGTAATATCATTCAATCATAAACACAGTCACAGCCAGCGACACACAATAATCTAGTGTATGTTGCACAAACAGCATTATCTTTGTACAAACAGCATTATTTGTTTACAACTGTATGCATGACCTAGCTATATTTATTAGTAATCACTACCCTGGAAAATAAAAACACCCTGATGATGCTTACTGATTATGAAATGGTGCAAAGAAATGCCTATCTGCACAAGTATCCCAAAACACAGGATAGAAGTATGTTGTAACAAAACCATCCAAAATGTTGCAGGCAGATGCAATATCAATGGTGAAATTAAAGACATGCCACAAAGTCTGCCAACAACAGTGTGAACACTCACCCAGCAGACATTCAATGCTGAAATTAAAGACATGCCACGAGGTCTGCCAACAACAGGGTAAACACTGACCCAGCAGAAATTCAATTGTGAAATTAAAGGGTCTATATTAGAACACCGAACTTTCAAAATTTCGAGTGTTCTAATATCGAACCCTATTAATCGCAAATTTAAAACAGCGAACATACAGAACAGCAAATGTTTTTCCTAGGGAAAAAAATTGCTGTTCCAAAACACATACACACAACACACGTACACCAAACAAACAGCAATCCACACACATACACCTAAAATCTTACACCTAACCCTACACTAAACTATATACACACACACACCACTAACTAACCACTTACCTTATTAAAATTGAAGACATGCCACAAAGTCTGCCAACAGCAGTGTGAACACTGACCCAGCAGACATTCAATGCTGAAATTAAAGACATGCCACGAGGTCTGCCAACAACAGGGTAAACACTGACCCAGCAGAAATTCAATTGTGAAATTAAAGGGTCTATATTAGAACACCGAACTTTCAAAATTTCGAGTGTTCTAATATCGAACTCTATTAATCGCAAATTTAAAACAGCGAACATACAGAACAGCAAATGTTTTTCCTAGGGAAAAAAATTGCTGTTCCAAAACACATACACACAACACACGTACACCAAACAAACAGCAATCCACACACATACTCCTAAAATCTTACACCTAACCCTACACTAAACTATATACACACACACACACCACTAACTAACCACTTACCTTATTAAAATTGAAGACATGCCACAAAGTCTGCCAACAACAGTGCGAACACTGACCCAGCAGACATTCAATGGTGAAATTAGACATGCCACAAAGTCTGCCAACAACAGTGCGAACACTGAGCCTGCAGACATTCAATGGTGAAATTAAAGACATGCCACAAAGTCTGCCAACAACAGTGCGAACACTGACCCAGCAGACATTCAATGGTGAAATTAAAGACATGCCACAAAGTCTGCCAACAACAGTGTGAACACTGACCCAGCAGACATTCAATGGTGAAATTAAAGACATGCCACAAAGTCTGCCAACAACAGTGTAAACACTGACCCAGCAGACATTCAATGGTGAAATTAAAGACATGCCACAAAGTCTGCCAACAACAGTGTGAACACTGACACATCAGACATTCAATGGTGAAATTAAAGGCATGCCACAAAATCACCAACAGTGTGAACACTGACCCAGCAGAAATGCAATGGTGAAATTAAAGATATGCCACAAAGTCTGCCAACAACAGTGTGAACACTCACAAAGCAGACATTCAATGGCGGAATTAAAGACATGCCACAAAGTCTGCCAACAGCAGTGTGAACACTGACACAGCAGACATTCAATGGTGAAATTAAAGACATGCCACGAGGTCTGCCAACAACAGGGTGAACACTGACCCAGCAGACATTCAATTGTGAAATTAAAGGGTCTATATTAGAACACCGAACTTTCAAAATTTCGAGTGTTCTAATATCGAACCCTATTAATCGAAATTTTAAAACAGTGAACATACAGAACAGCAAATTTTTTTCCTAGGGAAAAAATTCACTGTTCCAAAACACATACACACAACACAAGTACACCAAACAAACAGCAATCCACACACATACACCTAAAATCTTCCACCTAACCCTACACTAAACTATACACACACCACTAACTAACCACTTACCTTATTAAAATTAAAGACATGCCACAAAGTCTGCTAACAACAGTGTGAACACTGACCCAGCAAACATTCAATGGTGAAATTAGACATGCCACAAAGTCTGCCAACAACAGTGTGAACACTGAGCCTGCAGACATTCAATGGTGAAATTAAAGACATGCCACAAAGTCTGCCAACAACAGTGTGAACACTGACCCAGCAGAAATGCAATGGTGAAATTAAAGCTATGCCACAAAGTCTGCCAACAACAGTGTGAACACTGACACAGCAGACATCCAATGGTGAAATTAAAGACATGCCACAAAGTCTGCCAACAACAGTGTGAACACTCACCCAGCAGACATTCAATGGTGAAATTAAAGACATGCCACAAAGTCTGCCAACAGCAGTGTGAACACTGACCCAGCAGACATTCATTCAGTATATGAATAGGCAGGCTGTGCACAATCAGTCATTGGAAATTACATACACACATGCAAGCCTCCTAGAACATGCATTATAAACAACAAGCAAAGCACATTAGACTTGTATGCAAAACATCTACCTCAAAATCTGACTGACAGTTATACAACCCGAACCGCCATTTAGATTGTGGACTACATTTCAACAACTATCTTCACAAAATATGACTTGCTGTTCAGTATTTAAGCATATTTGTAATTAGACTTGTAAGCACAAGTATAGTGTGGTTATTGCACTTACCTTACTGATGCATGATGGGTATTCTAGGATTATAAGCAATATACATGGTAATGTAAAAAATACAGGCCTGTAACAAGGATAAGATACATTTTATTTAACAAAACAGGCAATGTAAGCAACATACCTCTCTCTGTCCAATGCTCTCCCAGCCTGTGCATCCACTCGCAGAGAGCACAATTAAAGTTCTTGTCTTCATCACCTGCAAAAAGGAAAAGAGCAACTATGAATGCTGTAGTCCTCAAATAACAGGTATATACAACGCTCATATCAGGGTCTAAACATCAAAGAATCATCATACTCATTTTGCAATGTTACACACACAATCCTTTACATCTTTGAACAGAGCTGAATGCCTGAGATTCACACCAGCAACTGTGAGCTAGGTACACTCTAACCCTATCACCCACCTACCTAGCTAATCCATCCTGCCTGACATCATGTGTTGTGAATGTGGTGAAAAGACCTGGGGTTATGAATGTGCTGGGATGGGTTACTTATATGGATCATGGCTTAGGATTTACAAAAAGAACAATGAGCTAGACATTTAGGTAATTAAGTTGCAAGATTAAATTCATCTCAGCACAGTGATCACAAGCAATAAAAGCAAATGAAAACCTTCATCCTTCGGAGAGTGGGACAGCGTCGTGTATCACATGACTGCTGTTAGACAAATACAAGGTGATCTACATCAGGGACACAGTAATGTATGTGGGAGGACTACAGATAAACATATTCCTTTGCAAAGTGTACATCACAAATGTATACATCATTGTATGCTCCTGTTCTGGATTTCAGCTGTATGCCTGACCATCTGTCTCCCTCCAAAGTTAAGGATGAGATAGTTGGTGAAGTGAATTTAATAATGAATGACAAAATTATACTTGATAGTAATTTTGCAAATCATGCCATAGTCCACAAAATGTTTTGGAAGAAAAATAACAGTCTGTTCCAAGCTTTACACATAACCCTGTACGTAAAGATGTGCTGTTCACAGACCATTACAGATTATGAAGATATTGATGGAAATTTGGTGAATAAATGAGCTAGTTGTAAGCATGCACGAAATAACGATTAATATCAATAAGGCAGTATGTAGAGCAGAACTGTCGACAATGTGAAAGACACGAAGATAAGAATATAATGATGTGCTTCCCCTATATGGAGTAGGACCCACAACATGCCAACATATGTGCATGCTGGCTTCTTTCATTATAGGCTAAGCTACCAGGCAGCATGTGTTTCTTCTTAACAAATAGTTACTACGTGTGTGTATCCATATTCTTGCAAATAGCAGATGAATAGGGAAACGTCTGACACGTAAATTCTATTGCCCATCATAATCTACACAAATAATAGCTATCAACACATATTACAAATGAAAAGCTATCTATAGGCAGTTGAACAGGCATTCCTCTTGTCTTAAACAAACAGCACTGTAATATGAATGTTAACTTTATTAAGAAGAATGGAGTAAAGAAGTTATTCATGTTACGCTTTACACATATACCGGTAGACATAGTCATAGTCATCAGCAGCAGGCTAGGTGCTATAGGTGTCAGTGATACATGACTATAGTGGATGTGTGAAATGATGTCCCTATATGTTGGAAAACACAAGTGCATCAACAGTGTGCTATATGTACATTATAAACATTACTAAATAAATAATCCTCATGGGAACAAAACCCTTGCTTATATGGAGAACAGTCACCATGTTTTCTTAGTTATCCAAATGAGTTAATTGTTAGAGCAGCAACTTAATGGGTGGCCTAATGGTTAAGGTGTTTGCCTTACAAACACAAGGTGCAGGGTTTGAGTCTCACAAGGGATAATTGCCTAAGCTTACAATGACTCGCAAGGGCAGTTAGCTTAGTACTAACCTATGAACCTACAAGGCATGTATCTGATATATTTGGGACACAGCTATATGTCTAAATTCAGTAGGAATGCTTAGGTATATATTGTATTATGACACTTGCAATAGGCAACTATAATCTGTCAATGCACCTCAGCAACCTTCCGAAGAAGCTCATCTGCATCCCTCTGATGCAAGTCATAGCGGTGGCAAACCTGCACACCAGTCCAGGAGATCCTTATATGTTGTTGATGCACCTTACAATCTGGCTCCAAATGTCATTCATCATGAAGTTTTGTGGCCTGGCTCTCATGTGATGCTCCATGCCAGCATAGATGGTCAGCATCTGTGTGGTCTCATCCTCAGTCCATTTGGGCACCTGGACACATCAAAGTCTCCTGAAAGTAGCCATCTCAATAACGTCAATAATGCAATGGAAAAAGTACTCCGATCTGAAAATTGCTTACCGAGGTCCCACTCAGTTTGTAGGTAGCAATGGTCTGATCTGTAAATGTATCAAAATCAATATTTAAAAGTGGTGATGATGTCATCAGATCATTGGAAGATAACGGGCATGTGCTAAATATGGTACTGTTTAACAATATCTATTTTGTATTTGCATGGGGCACCTTCCCCACTATGCCGAATTATTGGTTAATGTGCTGAATTTTGAGAAGTTATGTGGATGTCAGCAAATGGGATTCCAAAACCTGGAATTTTATTGAACCTCATTAATTATGCATGGCACAAATGGTACTTAAAATATATATGTACATAGCTGCTCTTGCTTTCAGTTATACCTGAGTCATAGGTAGCTGCTAAGGTAATTTGGCACCTGCTAGCACTTGTTTTGGGAATATTACCTCATTATACACCTTTCTTAAGATTACTCATTCTCAGGTGTATCTCTTTAGATTTATGCATTTATGGAAAATGTGCGCATTATGAAAAATGTTTGCAACATACTGCAGTGGTGTGTGATTTACCTGTATGCATACAGGTGTTTACATCTGCATCAAGGACATGCAGTAACTTCGCATATGCAGTTATAAAGTCAGGTATACATAGCAAAACTGAAAAGTACATAAAGACAGATTTATGGATTATCCATATACCTTGAGGGTGACTCCATATATTCTGTTATGTATGTATAGAAAACTGCAGATTCCGACTGTATCCATATGTCACTATGAACTATGTATTCCTTTAGATGTTATGGATATTTATTCACTGATGGTTTATAAAACAAGTCTTAGAAGTACTAGGTCAATATGAACAGGATATGTACTATCTGTGGCCCTCTTACGGATCCTTAGGTTTTCCGAAACATTCTGTAAGTTGTTCAATTGCTAATTTACAGATATTCTGTGCTGATGCGGATGGCATTCACTGCTCGGTACTAATTGTGTTGATCTGAGGTCATCATGTGTAATGTGATAATTGTGTTGATCTGAGGTCATCAAGTGTAACGTGATAATTGTGTTGATCTGAGGTCATCATGTGTAACGTGATAATTGAGTTGATCTGAGGTCATCATCTGTAACAGGTCTATATCAGAACATCAAAGTTTTAAAACTTTGAAAGTTCTAATATTGACCCATTTTGAATGAACGCTAAAAACAGCAAAGTTACAGAACACCAAATTCTTTCCTAGGGAAAGAATTCAGTTGGCCGGTTTTGTGACTTCGCTATTTTCAGTGCTGTGGTGGAAATTTACGGGTCGGGTTCAGGTAAGTGTGCGATTGTGTGGTTGTTAGGATTAGGGTGCGGGTTAGGTGAGTTAGGGTTAGGGCACGGGTTAGGTGAGTTAGGGTTAGGGCGCAGGTTAGGTGAATTAGGGTTGGGGTGGGATAAGTGAGTTAGGGTTAAGACACGGGTTAGGTGAGTGTGCGATAGTGACGGATCTTAGGGTTAGGGTTTGGGTTAAGGTAAGTGGATAGACAGTAGTGTATGTATAGTTTAGTGTAGGATTAGTTGTAGGATTATAAGTGTATGTGTGTGTATTGATGTTTTTTAGGTGTGCTTGTGTTGTGTGTATGTGTTTCGGAATAGCAAATTTTTTCCCAAGGAAAACATTCGCTGTTCTGAATGTTCGATATTATGTGGTTTAAATATATTAGGTGAGATGAAATCGCGTTCGCTATTTTCATCTTTTGATAACATGTTATAAACGCATCTGTAACATGTGATATGACAGACTGTGTTTGAATACATCTATTTAGGCCGCAATTGCATTACAGCTACAGCCATCACACATTTCTGTTGCACACATATGTTAGTGTAGTATGTTAGTGTGAAATGCATGCAGACTGAGGCTCCTTTGGCATGATGCTGTTGTGTTTAGCCCTCCATTCTATGGATATCTAATGTAAGGGGGTTGAATTCACAAGTTATGTTTTACAAGTGTTATGTATGCAAGCATTGTTGTATGTTTTTATATGTCACCTTACTGTATGTCACAGTGGCTATTTCACAGAATTTTGCATTGCATAGGAATGGATAGTGTTTACAGTGGCATAAGCTGTCCACATAATCATCTCCATAAGTGGGCCCCTACATGAATATGAATATATGCATATCACTTGTGATGCCCACCACTGCTACCAATATGTGATGGCCACCAATATGTGCCATCTCCATGCTGGGCCAGTAATCAAGGAGCCTGAATCCTCACCACTGACACTGGAGAGGGACGTGCACTTGGAATACCAATGGATACACTCAGCACTTTCAGATGCAGACCTCTCTGTATCAAGTACAATTTCCTTTAAGAGTGCACACAGGGAACACACTCAGCCCAGGGTCTGGATGTCTATTTGTCTCTCTCCAGGTCCCCAATAAGACTCCACACTGGTACAGCTGTAGGGTTAGGTCCTCGCCTGAGTATCCAAGCCAAGTCCTCCAGAACCCTTTCTGTAACACAGTACTTTGTGTCCCTGCCCCAGGTAGCTGACACACACACTCATTAAGATTTAATTTTCACACACACACACACACTCACACACACACACACACACACACACACACACACACACACACACACACACACACACACACACACACACACACACACACACACGGAAAAGGCTGGCTCAGATAACCTGCTCTATAAGCTTTGCCCAGACTATAAGTTAGATTCACTGCCACCAGTCAGTTACTGTAAGGCTCTTACAAATGGTATCCAATTACACTGTGTAATATTAATACTAATACAAATGGTAGTAGTTCACCAAGAAGGCTAGGCTTTCTGCAGTGGCCCACACTAAATCACCAAATAAATATAAACACGCTCAAATGTTAAGTATTTTCTACAAGGATCAACTACAATAAAAGTTTTAAATATATTTAATAATAAATAATAAATGTACATGAAAATACTGAATATATATTCACAGTAAACTACAGAGTTCAGATCACAGGAAATATTGAAAAGAACATTGATGGACAGACTAAGACAAATAAAGAAAAACAATATCTAAACTAAGCTTCACTATATCCCTGACTGAATCTAAGAGAATTATCGTTCCCTAGTTACGTTACTTGCTACCACAAGGCAAGATGCTGTGGGTGAGGGTCTTTCTAGTCAGGCTTCCCAAACAGAATACTCAATACTCTGAGATTTATCTTTAAACTATCTAAAATATAATTTCCATGAGGGCTGGCAGAATGACCTCATCTGGTCACCTGATTCTAGGTTCTCCTAGTATTCTCCTTTGAAGCTGAGACAGGAAATTAGCACAGATGGCCACAATACACATCCAAATGTTTATGGCAGTGCCTGGGGCCTCCTGTCTTTTCACTGAGCTAATGAACAAAGGCACTGTCCCAGACCCAGTGCCTCCTGTCCTATTCAGCACTGTGGGTGCCTTTTAATGGTTTAAAAGCTCATTTACATTTCCCTTAGTTTTCTTAAGGTTAACCTCTGCTGTGCCAGTATCCTCTATTAAAACATACACATTTAATTCAGCTATAAAAATACATGTACATTTCTCTTCATATCAGCATGTGCACTATTGATATATTTTAACACAAGAAAAGCTCACAAGTACATTTTTAGCGCAAGCATCTGTACAACATCAGTTTGATATACAAATGACATACAGTTCTAATGCATTTGTAACGCAAGCAGCTTGTATAAATCAGTTTGATAATCAAGAGACATATCATTCTTTACAAAACTCCAGCTGACTATGCTGGCACTTGCCCATATCATCACATCATTATCTTTCAGATGGCAAACAGACCTAAGGGTGACAATTTCTCCCCCAGGAAAATGAGATGATAACAGATGCTTTGCAACAACATGGACAGAAACTCCTGAATGAGCAGAAAATTTAGCATGGATGAATGAAGTGTGGACTGACCTCACCAACATAATTAATGCAGTGGGAGATCACAATAGATCCCGTGAGGCCTGTCACTGATGCTGTTCTGATATGCAGAAGCCAACAGGTTATGACAGTATGAGAGATTGAGGGATGCCACCGGTGGTGGGCCACTATTGTCCCCCTGATGAGATTACAATATTTCTTGCATCCCTGCATATGGTGAGTGGGGAGTGATGCATACCGGGGGTGGGTGGGATAGAAGCAGGTGTTCCAGGCTGCAGATGTATATGTTACTTTGCATAACATGGATGACTATAGAATAAATCAGCATGTATTACATGCATATTCATATATTGTCATTTTTGGCATTTTCAGCACCAGAATTGAATCATGCACAGATATCCACACAGGGTGATAATGATCAACATAAGTGTAATGACATGTAGCCATGCAACTGCAGTACAGACAAAATAGTGCAACCAAAACGTGTAATGTTGTCTGCATTAATGTTCACAGTTCCATTTACAAATGCAATTAACTGAATGAAATCCATGTTTTTAATCAGACATTTGATTCCCAAAGACAACTATAAAAATGCATTTCAGTCAAACTATAATTATATTCCTAGCATATTCTGGTGTTGCTATAGTTTTAGGATAATTGAGATTATCCACTGTCTGTGTAGTATTTGTATTTCGAGGACTCCATCAGATACTCTTTCATTTTTTTCTTTAATTTGAACATGTTAACACATTTTTCATCCCTGTTATTGCAAGGCAGGTTATTCTGACCTGCTAGTACAATCTTTGATGTAGTAAACAAATGTCTTATTGCCATACAAAGGTTTCACAGTAAAAATGTGTAAAAAATTGTGTTTTAAGCAGATTGCCCTGTTAAGTGGATTCAAAATTGAAAGTAGGGGATGTAACATTTGGGGGGACATGAAGTGCAACCTTCCGGCAGGTGGCAGCATCTGGAATGACACTAAGACTGTCACTTTAGTTTCTACAAAAGATAGAGGGGACACAGCAGTCAGTGGGTATTCAGACCTGGTATCCATTATGTGTGGACGATATCTCCTGGTATAGAACTACTAGGCTTCACTCCTTTCATGAGTTGAAAGCTAAATACAATCGCCAAAGCAAACAATGATTTTGTATAGTTATTTGCTCTCTTACCATTGTATGCAGTTAAAATCCTTCAGTAAATCCAAGTGTAGACTTCCTTCTTGGGAGAAATGGTCCCACTTACTAAAGGCAGGGAGGGACTATCTATAATGATCAGACAGAGAGGAATAGTAGTGTTGTTATGAACCATTTAGCCAGTCAATAGGTGGTTAAGGAGGGTCTATTTGTTGGTCATCCCAAATGTTTATTAGTGTGGGAGAATCCTCTCCAACTGAAGAAATGATTGGCTATATGGGTGTGAGGCGCACACACACACACACACACACACACACACACACACACACACACACACACACACACACACACGCACACACACACACACACACACACACACACACACACACACACACACACACACACACACACACACACACACACACTCTCTCTCTGCATAAGATACAATGTTGCACTCACTGAATGGCTCTGTCTCTCAGCATAAGATTGCACTCACTTAACAGTTCTGCCACTCTGCACATCTCCCTGCACAGCACTCAGAATCCATTTGCTCCCCCTTGTTACTGCAGATGTACTTGGCTGCTCTGATGTCCTTATATCTCCCATGTTTTTTTCTTTCTAAAGATGAAGTTAAGCTGTCCTAATGTTGAGGTTCCTGGGGCTTACTTTGTGTTTATGAAAGTCTTCCATGAGGTTCTAAAGCCCTACTATGCTTATGGCGTCTAATGTGCTAGGCCTTGTTTTATTTTACAGAAGTTTTTTTTTTTTTAATACCAAATCCAGGCCCCTCAGCCAACATGGATCCTAGCCAGCTGCCTAGATTGCCTAATGCTGGATCCAGCTCTGCCCTGAACATAGAATGGAACTAGTGACACATCAATTTTTGGGGGAGGCTGTAACCATGTCTCCACTGAAACCCAGTATTCACCTTCCTGTGTGTCTCTTCCTACCCGGTGGAGCTAACTGTAGATCCAGATCTGTGTCTGGTATGGAGTGATGCATATTCCTAAGTGATGGTGTCCAGAGTAACCTCTCCACCTTGTGTGGTGTGTGTTTCCTTGTTGTTTGCATGCATACATGCTGTATCCTGTGTGGACTGTAAAGGGGGTGCAGTGGTCATATTTCCTGTGTCTAGCACACACAGATATTGTACCCCCTGACTATGCTAGCTCATGCCTGCCATCATCTACAAAAACATCAGAACTTCAAGCCTTAGATGGTGGCAATTCCACAGTGCTGGTGCTGGGTAGTGAATTCCCTGTGAACACAGCAAAATACAACAGCAAAATACAACAAAATGAGTAAGCAAAGCCCACTCCCAGATGTATACTAGTAAATGAGATGTTTCAGTAGCAGCTCAACTAAACACCAGTAAATGCAATACCTTTTTTAAAAAAGAAACATCGTTATTGAATTATCACTTATGATATAGGCAATCATATATTTATATAAATGAAAACAAACCATATTGACATAATCCCAGTTGCAAGCATTTTACCCCACAAACCATACAGACATAATTATAATTGCAAATATTATACATCACTTACAATCTACTCGATTGATGCTTTCGTGTTAGTACACAAATAAACCACTCTTCATGGGTTCTGTTTAAGCAGCTTTATTCTATACAAACACATTACTGTAAAGTTTATTTGACTATGACTAAGTAACTTATATACAAACTAACTGCTGTGATCATACATGCTTATACACTGGTTGCTTCTTCAAAATGGCACTGGGGATTGCATGTGTCTGGAATTTATACATGCATGCACAGCCTCACATGTTCTTAAAGACATAGCGCACACACGCTACACTCTGATCTACATCCTCCCTCTTTGAGAAATAGATCATGCAATTTGTCATGATATTTAGCAAGCAGAACTCACAGAAAATCTATAGACATGCATTATATAATACTAAGTACACATCTATATACAATCAAGTCCATGTTGCTGTGTATTTCGCACTAGGATTAGAAATTCATCCATATAGTGTGACATAAAATTGAGAATCAGTTTTAGTAAATGGAACAGTCTCTGCAAAATGGCTGACCTGTGGAATGTTCGAATTACTCTCTTGTACAGAATCAGACTTTTTAACACATACTGGTCTGGAAACAATATCTGACTCGGTCTTTGATTTAGAGTCTGTATCACAAATACAACTTTGTGATTGCAATGGTGATGATTCTGGTACAGGAGGAAGATGTCTGCAATTTCTCCTTTATTCTACACCCTCAGAGCTTACCCAATAAGATCTCAACTCAATACAGATGCCTGTTACCTGTCCTATTCGATCATACCTTTCGTTGTCTGGATTCGTATCATCTCTCCTTCCCCCAATGAACAAAGTAATCTGCTCGATCTGTCTTAACTAGATTTCTGGATATTACACTTCTTCAACAATTGAGCCTTGATGGTTTTAGAGTTAGGTTTAACAAACTTGAAATAGGTAGCGTAGTTATAGTTTGTCTGGAAAGTAGTCTTTGAGCAGGTGAGCCAAGAATATTGTCACGAGGTATGCTTCTGAGATTAATTAAATTCAATAATACATCGGTATTGTCACAATTTGACCTTTCAAGTAATTGCTTTGCACTCTGTACTGCACGTTCAGCTAGACCACTGGATTGAGGATATTCAGGACTACTAGTGACATGTACAAAGTCCCATTCTCTTGCAAATTTCTGAAACAAATGGCTAGTAAATTGAGTATCACTGTCAGAATAAAGTTTGTGAGGACTTCCATGAAGTGAAAAATGATGTTTAAGCTTAGTGATAACAGCTGTTGTGGTTAAGTTTGGTAGCAGATCAGTTTCAAACCAGTTTGAGTAAGAGTCTACCAAAACCAAATAATGCCGATTATTCAATTCAAAGATATCAGTTGCAACAGCAGACCAAGGTAGTTCAGATACTGGATTTAGCTGAAGTGGTTCCTTTTTCAAATGTGCTCTGGTGCTATTATATAGTAAACAAGATGAAAGAACACTATCAATGTCTTTGGATAATGAAGGCCAGAATGCTAGTTTTCTAGTCTTCTTTTAGTGGATAATAAACCTGGGTGGCCACGATGCATAATCTGAATATATTCATGCTGCAATGAAGCAGGAACAACAATGTTAGGACCTTTGAAAATAATACCATCTTGCATCAACAATTCAT
Source organism: Protopterus annectens (assembly GCF_019279795.1). Taxonomy (NCBI): domain Eukaryota; kingdom Metazoa; phylum Chordata; order Ceratodontiformes; family Protopteridae; genus Protopterus; species Protopterus annectens. The sequence goes on along the minus strand of NC_056748.1, from coordinate 66,847,839 downwards.
CTCTGTAGGGAAAGTATGATTGCACCTCAGGTGATAAACTCGATTGTTTTGACGGCCATCCAACACTGATGTAGTAACTGAACTTTTGTGAAATGCAATCAGCCATAGTGTGATTTCTCAATTAGTCTAGTGGTGGAAAAATTACAGACTGACATTACATCAAAATCAAAATTTTCAGCATCAAGCAGTTCTGTTGTACTTCTAGGCGACCTGGATAAAGTATCAGCCAGATAAAGCAATTTACCTTTAGTGTAGACCATTTTGAAATTGTATATTTTGCAATTTGAGCATCATTCTTTGTAATCTCACCAGAGCAGAATGCATGGGTTTCTTTAGAATAGTAACCAGAGGCTGATGATCATAGGTTTATAGGTTGGTACTACACTATCAGTCTTAGGGCCTGTACAAGCCTAGCAATAACAATTCTCTGGCTATTTCTTCCCACAGTATTTAGTTCCCTGGACCCCTGTCTAGCAGGGCGACTCTTGTGATCCCCGTGTTAAATTTCCTATCTCCCATCCAGTCATAAAGATTCCTTTTGAAGAGGGCCAAGGAGGCACTCTGCTTGAGATGTATGGGCAGTCTATTCCAGAGTATGGGGAGTCTTGGGTCAGGAACCTATCCCTTCAGCGTGTTTTGTTCATTGTGATGACAAGGTTTAGCATGTGGCTCTGATGGATTGGGATTTCTTTAAGTGTAGCATGTCCAACAGCTCTGGGTTTGACATGGCCTTATATGTTAAGCAGAGATCACCTCTGAGTAGATGATATGCGACAGAGTATAGCTGGAGTTTTTTTAGTCGGTCAGCATAGGGCATCTGCTTTAGGCCTGTGATTCTTTTAGTGAGGTGTTTCTGCAGCCTTCCCAGTTGTTGCAGATGTCTTGTGAGGTACATACCAAATGGGGCGTTGTACTCTATGATGGGTCTAATGAGGGATGAGTACAGTGGGACAATGACCTCCTTTTTTCTGGATGAAAAGCCCTTAGTGATGAGGTGTGCCACATAGAAGGATTTCCTGACTGTTGTGGTGATGTGGTTATCGAAGGCGAGACCACTGTTCACCTGTATTCTTAAGTCTCTTATCACACTTTTGGTGTTTAGTGTACTGCCACCTATGTGGTAATTCATAGATATGTGTTTTTTCCCAAAGGGGATAACTATACACTTTTTGGCATTGAGCTTGAGCCCATGGCTCTGGCACCAAGCATCTGTTTCTGTAAGGCCCTTTTGTAGAATATCCACATCATTTGGGGATTCAATAACGGCTCCCAGTTTGCAGTCATCTGCAAACTTTGTTAGCCAGAGTCCCTTAGTGTTGGCCTGTACTTCAGAGAAGTAGATACCAAACAAGAGCGGTCCCAGGACTGAACCCTGAGGTACTCCACTTGTCAGTTGTCTGGAGCTGGATTTGGGGTTGGCTACTTTTACAGTGTGGGTTCTGTCAGTAAGCCAATTGGAAACCCATCGAGTGATGTAGGGATTTATGCCCAGCTTAGTAAGTTTATCTATGATTCCAGAGTAGGGGATGGTGTTGAAGGCCTTGGCAAGGTCCAGATAGGCTGTGTGGACTGCCTTACCCTCTTCCACGGCTCTGGAGACTGACTTGAAGAAGTCAATCAGGTTCAGGAGACACGATCGGCCCTTCACGAACCCAAACTTGGTGGGGTCCATTGTTTGAAGGTTGCCAATGTCTTTGTTTATAAGTTCCATGATAATACATTCCATGGCCTTGCAGAACAGGCTCATCAGACTGATGGGATGGTAGTTCCCAGGATCCAAGGTGGATCCCTCCTTGTGGAGTGGGATAACTGTAGCTGTGCACCCCTCAGTGTGCACAAAGCCTGAGGCAAGGCTATGATTAAACATGACACTTAGGTGAGGTGCCAGTTCATTTTGTAGTTCATGTAGTACACAGCCCTGGATGTCATCTGGTCCCATGAATGCTGTATTCTTAGCTTTGGAGAGTGCGTTCTTTACCTATGTGGCCATGATTACCGGAATTTGGCAATCTTTTGGTATTGAGATGTGCCCTTTAGGGGGTGAGAGGGGGTGAAATTGGCACTGAATCAATCTGCCAGGATATTGGCAATGTCCTTGGGATCAGTATATTTAATGCCATTCTGTTGTAGCTCAGAGCAGATCTGGGCATTGCCATTTAGATTCTTAACATAGCTATAGAATGCCTTGTGGTTGTCTTTGCAATCTTTGGCAATTTTATTTTTGTAACTAGCTTTGGAGGATTTTATGAGTGATCTCAGCTTCTTACTGAAGCTGGTAAGGGAGTTTTTTGCATCCTGGGATTTTCCTCTTTTCTGCAACAATTTCTTCCTTCTGTTGTATAGTTTGTTTATGACAGGGGACCACCAGATTGGCTTCCTTTTTTTGGAGGAGAGCATCTTGGTTCTATTTAGGATGGCACAATTTATGCAAGAGTGGATGTGCTTGTACAGTGCTTTAGTGTAGGATTTGGCAGTCGAACTTTCAGTTCCCGTCTGCATGGGTGTCATGAAGTTTGTCACTTCTGACTTGAGTAGCATGAAGTTCACCTTGGAGAAGTTTTTTACGGATGTTTCCTTACTGGGGGGGGGGGGGATGTGGATGTCAAAGGTGATTAGCTTATGGTCAGACCTAACCAATGAGGGGGGTGACCACTGGTGTGGAGCATCAGTTTCCAATGTTGGTAATGACCAGGTCCAGGATATTGGAGCCCCTGGTGGGACTATGGATTAGTTGATCCAGGGAGTTGGAATTTATGAATTCCATGAACCGTTGGGCAAAGGTGTTGGTGCACGAGTATATTTCCCAGTTAATGGCAGGGTAGTTGAAATCACCCAGTATTAGGGTGTTTTACTGTATCTTTATTATTTTCCAGTATGTTTAAAAAGGTGTAGTGAGAATCTTGGGGCATGGTGGGGGGATCTGTAGCAAGCTACAATTTGGATTGCAGTCTTACCTAGTGTTAGTTTCACCTGGAGAATTCCGGATGCACTGAGCTGGGCAACTAGTCTGGAGGTGTGAATATCCTTGGTGAACATGGACACTCCTCCACCTTTAGTGTTTTGGTCCTGGTTTGGTGGCCAAAAAAGTGTGGTAAGAGTTGTAGCCTGGTATTGCAGGGGTACTGTCTGGAGCCTTGAACCAGGTCTCAGTTACTGCACAGATATCAATGTTCTCCATTTTTAGGAGTGCCTCAAGAGAATGCACTTTGAGGTTTAGACTTCTAGCACTGAGTACCATTACCTCCAGATTTTGCATACTTGTACCTGTTATGGTGGTGGTTTTGTCCTTTGAGCCTTGCCTAAAAAAGGCACTATAGGGGTGGCAAAAACTTTAGCCAGTAACCTGAATCCCAGGGGCGACAGGTGCAGACCATCTCTGGCAAAGCATCGTGGTCTGTCGATCATGTTGTCCCAGGCAGACAGATACTGGATCCCCTTAGAATGGCACCAGAAGCTTAGCCAATTGTTGAAGTCAGTCATTTTGTCCTTATACTGTGGTATCATTCTGGGCAAAGGTAGGATGCTACTCAGGGCTAGGGTCATACCTGCTTGGGTCACATGATCTGAGAGCTCTTCCATGTCTCTTTTCATGTAGTCCAGGGAGGTACGTCTCAAGTCATTCACTCCAACATGGACAATGACAGAGTCTTATTTGTACTTGTTGTGGAGTGACTTGAGTGCATGCATTATGTGGCAGATCCTGGCACCCGACACGCAGCTGGCTGTAATTTTCTCCTTGTTCAGTCTGGTGAGTGTGACATCAGTGTGCCTGACTATAGAGTCACCTATGACTAAAGTGTTGTGTACGTTGTCTTGCCTTAGGGGCTGCTGTTGGGTGGCACACTGGTGTTGTGAGCTATGTGACACTTTGGTTGTGACTGGCATTTATTTATGTTTCAGCTTCAGAGGTCCTTCTTGCTTGGGCAGGTTAATGTTAAGGGCCTCCGCATATGTGTGTTTAGTGTTGCTATCTGTGGGTATTGGTGGTGAGGGTTTTGAAGGGCTATGTGTTGCTTGAAGTGTAATGTGGGTGTTAACCTTCTCCTCTTGACTGTCTTAACAATCTTGGCTGGAGTGAGCTTTCCTTCCAGTTTGGCTATGTAAGTGCATCTCTCACAGGTTGTAGTGTTGGGTGGTAGGAGGAGAGGGTTGTCTGTGTACATGAGGCAATTGCTGCATTGCCCCAGTATGCCCAGATTCACCAGGTGGACAGGAGAAATCACTGGAGGCTGACCCTTGGACATGCCTGGTTAGGTGCTTTTTTTTTTTCCCTTACCTTGGCAAGGTATTTTGCAATTATAGGCTGTTTAGTGCCTATGATTAATTTCTCCTTATTAACAAGGAGAGTTGAGTGTTTATATCAGTTTATGGCTTCCTAGTGCTTTCCAGCAGGTTTTAGAGCAAGTGGTAGTCACAGGGACTCCAACCAGAAAGAGTCAGGAATCAATGCACTCTGCTCCTACTCTCACCAGGATCAGAATATAAGCACAGATTCCAAGCTGTCACCTGTAAAGCAGTTATTAAGCTTTCTGGTGATCAGCAGTCTTCAGGAAATAATGTAACTGCACTCCTTCTCTCACCAGGAGAAAACAGAAGCACTAATCCCAAGGTGACTACTGAGAGGCAGAATGTGGGCTCTCCAATAACTGGTGGTCTTGCAGTAGATGCTTAAAGGTAAGATGAAAAAAATGGTTTAGCCTAAACACTGCAGTGTGCACTAGAGGAATTAGATGTGAAAGTAGGTAACTTAAGTTTTACCTGTCTAAAAAGTTAAGTTTTAGTGGAGAGTCACTATTTTTAAAACAGCAAGATAGATTGAAAGGGGGTGGTCACTTTTGTATTCTGGTACTATGGAATACGGTAGGATGGCCAATAAATTTATATAGTTTCAGTTTGAATAGCTTGACCATAAATATACTGTAATTGTGAAACTTGGAACATGCAAAAACTATTGCTGAAAGTTCTTTCTCAATTTGAGCATAATGTATCTCAGTTTGAGTAAGTGCCCTAGATGCATATGCTACTGGTCTGCCATCTTGTAGAAAAACTGCACCAAAGCCAAACTTAGAAGCATCACAGGATAGGACAACTGGTTTATTCACATTATAGTACCTTAACGTGGGGAGGGGGTCACAATTTTCTGTTTAAGGTCATCAAATGCCTTCTGATGATGTTGTAACTACGACCATACAACATTCTTTCATGTTAGCTCTCTTAACAGTGCTGCCAGCTCACTGAAATCTGGTATAAACTTGCCCAAATAGTTGACCATGCCCAGAAATCACTGTAAACTCTGCACATTATCTGGTGCTGACATCTCTAAAATTGCAGTTTGTTTGGTTGGTTCAGGCTTTAAGCCTGTACTCATAAACAAATGTCCTACGTAGGTTTCTTTCTGGAAGTCTGGATTTGCACTTCAAAGGACTGAGCTTCAAATTTACTTCACATGCTCTATCTAGAACTTTCTTGAGGTTTTTGCCATGCTCTTCTTCACCATTGCCTCTAAATAGTAGACCGTCTACTATTATGGCATAAGGATATACCGAAAAAAATTGTTTCATTGTACGCTGAAAAACTTCACTTGGAGAATTTATTCCAAATGGCATCCTTTGAACTCTGTATCTGCCAAATGGGGTACTAAAAGTAGTTAGAAATGAGGATTTGTGATCAAGCATCACTTGCCAAAATGAACTCTTTGCATCCAAAACAGAAAATACAGTAGCATTTGGTATTAGAGCTGCAACTTCCTCTATTGTGTGCATTGGATGATATGGCCTCTTTAATGCTTTGTTCAAATCTATAGGGTCAATGCATATTCTGATTTCATCTGAGCCTTTCTTGTGAGCGGCTACCAAGGATGACACCCATTCAATTGGATCTGTGACTGGACAAATCACACTTTGCTACACCATCTTGTCCAACTGCGCCTTGACTTTATCTTGCATAGCTATGGGAACTCTTCTTGCTGGTCTGACCACTGGAGTGATTTTTAGGTCTAATTTCATAGAATGCACAACTGGAAGCTTGCCCAACTTCTCATCAAAAACATCAGCATACTATGAAAAAATGGCTTCTGCAAAATTTGAACTTGGAACTACACTCACATGGTGAACTTCTTTAGGAAAAGAAAGCAGATTTATTCTCAAACTATCTTTAAAACCTAATAAAGATTGCACTGGTCGTCGGACTACATAGAATAATATGTTGTAACAGTTCTCAGCCAAATAACATGGAAGTATTACTGAAACTTTGGTTTGAATTTCTTCACCTCCATATGCAACAAGTCTCACACTGCTGGTTACATTGAGTAGTTTCTTGGTTTTTACTTTTGCAAACATATCTGCTCATATAACATTGCACTTTGATCTAGTGTCTACTTTGAGCTCTGTGGATTGCTCATTGATCCAAACTGTGCAAAACACTTCACTCCTTGTTTACTGCGTTGACTCTTTCTCCCAGTACTGATACGCCGTCTACATAGAAAGCTGATTTTTTTGGCTGTACTTGAACAACTTGTTTTCTTGTATGACCTTTCCTTACAACTGTGTGAGGCTTTCTTGATTTGCAAAACTTTTGAAAGTGGTTCCATTTTTTACACTTATGGCACTGCTGATCATATGCTAAACATTTTTATCTTTTAGATTCATGATTTGCACCACAGTTTCGACAGTTAACAATAAAACTAGACTTGGGTTTGCTGACGCACTCTTGTGTGGCACTGCGATGGCGGTGGAGCTTGCACTTCTCCCAGAACTTTCTGAAATACTCAGCACCTTTTTCAGAATTCCTATGGTTGCTCTTTGCTTAGGCTTGTTTCTGTTTGTTGCATACTGTCTACATTTGCTCTGGAGCTTATTGAAACCATGCTTTTGTCATTTGCAAGCATGTTTGTGTGCCTTTCTGTCACCTCATGGATCTGACAAGTCTCTATTACTTTGCTTAATGTCAAATCACTGTCATAAAGCACACTCTTCCTCACAGCAGCACTATTAATACCACATACAAGTCTATCCTTTATCAGCTCATCTTGCAAATCATCAAACCGACACATTTTGGCCTTGTTCCTCAAGTCGGTTATATAAGGTGCAAATGTTTCCCCTGCTTCTGATTCCTTGTGTAAAACAAATGCCTCTCTAATGTAATGTTCATCTGAGGGTTGCACATTTCTCTGAACTTACGCTTTAAACACTCTGGGTCTTCTCTGGATTCAACTTACACAACAATATGGCGGTCTGCACCTTCACCCTCATACTCTGCTAGCACATATACAAATGATCTCTCTATTTCTATAGCCTCAGATCTTGCTATATGTTCAGCAAAATAAATGCTCTTCTGCATGCATCTCTAGCTGCATAAGCTGCTTGTATAAAAATATTGTACTCCAGTTCAAATATTCTCCAGTTCTCTGCAATATTCCGGTCAAACACACACAAACACACACACACACACACACACATATATATATATATATATATATATATATATATATATATTTATATATATATATACGTGCATAAGTAATTGGCATGAACATTCAATTTGATTAACGCTCTTCTTCTTTACAATTGCACTTTCTTTCTTTGTGCTTATCGGTATTGTGCGAGTGAATAACCATGTAGTGCTTTCAATTGACATTGACTTTGCAAAATAAATCTTTTGGGCTTCTTGATGCTTTATTGCACTTTGTGAAATACCTCTGCAAATTTCTTAATGTTTCACTGTGCTTTTTGAAATAGCTTTTTAAGTTTCTCGATGCTTTACATAACTCAGCAGGGGTCTGCTTCATAACACTGAAATTTCATAACGTTGAATTTCATAACACTGAGACCAAAACATCTAAATCCCAAAACACTGAAAACCCCAAACATTGAAAATTCAGAACATTGAAAATAACATCCTCTTCACCTATAACACCACCTAACTAACAAACACACATTCTACTATGTTTCTGTAGGGGGCAAGCCTCCCTGAACCCCCCCCCCTGTAAATTAAATATACCAACTCCAAGATTGCACTACAGTGGAAAATAATTAATTTCCTAATCTCACTGTATCACAATCACCATACACTGAGGTTAGGAAATTAACTTTTCATGCTAAATCCCAAAGCATTGAAAACCCAAAACACTGAAAATTCAGAACATTGAAAGTGTGCTTCATAGCACTGAAAACTACAGTGCATATGTAAATAACATAATTTCTACCTATAACAACACCTAACAAACACACTTTCTGCTACATTTCTGTATCACAATCACCATACGTGGAGGTTAGGAAATTATTTTTTTTCCACTGTAGTGCGATCTTGGAGTTGGTATATTTAATTTATAGGGGGGGGTGAGGGGGCTGAGCCCCTCTCAACCCTGCAGAAATGTAGTAGAAAGTGTGTTTGTTAGTTTGGTGGTGTTGTAGGTGGAAGTGATATTATTTATTTGTGCAATGTAGTTTTCAATGTTATGAAGCACACTTTCAATGTTCTGAGTTTTCAAAGTTTTCGGTTTTCAGTGTTTTGAATTTTCGATGTTATGGTTTCAATGTTATGAATTTCAACATTATGAAATTTCAATGTTATGAAGTAGACCCCTCAGTGGAATAGCTTTTTAACTTATTTACTGCTTTATGGAGCTTAATGGAATACTTTCTTGGACTCTGTGATGCTTTTATGAACTTCAATAAGTTTCTTGGACTTTGCAATACTTTTATGAATTTTGATAACTTTCTTGGACTTTACGATGCTTTTATGAACTTCAATAACTTTCTCAGACTTTGCAATGCTTTTATGAACTTTTACAACTAAAGGCAACAATGTTAAATCAACAACTATCGGAATTGGTAAAGGCAAAAATGCTAAAATCATCGGCTTTCGGAATTGGTAAAGGCAAAAATGCTATAGTAGTTGCTTGGCAATTTATCGATAGAGACAGGCATGGAACATTCATGCATTATCACTTATTAAAGTTGTCGCTTTAAGAAACATTTGAGAACTTTGCAATACAACTGAGCAATTCATGTGCACTGTAATACTCTTGTAATATTTTATAAGAAACACCTTTCTTTAGTAGAGGAAACTCGTAAGCAATTGCACAACACAAATAATCAGATTTTGGTTGCCTAAATTTAATGCCTTTTGAGGTATACACACTTTGTAAATGACTAGATGCAATATACTGAAATGCTCCCAAAGTGGCAGCACTTTGCCAGGCAACTCTTTGCAGTACAAGATGCACTCTGTAATGGTGGCATTCTGTGAACAGCCACACCCAGCATAAGAACTTTTCTTTAAACAACCCTACTTCAATTGAATTATATGAAATAGTTGCACTTTACACAAAGTGAACTCTTTGAAATACATGCACAGTAAAAAGCACACACTGTAAGCACTTTTACACACTCTGAGATATTTTGAATGACTTTGGTTACTTTTTTTTATATCAAACAAAGTTGTAGTTATGCGCAAACACAGCACTTTTCCCAACATAGCAGTCGCCTTGCTTTCATTTTTCCACTGTGCCCCTTTTCTTTCTTATTTATTATTATTCTTTGTGCTCATTTAAACCCTCTTCTTTTATTTACTTGTGCTGCTTTTACTCTAAACATGTCCAGTTATGCCTTAAACACACTCGTTTTGCCTTAACCATGCTTGTTTTGTACTTTAACATGCCTGTTTTACATTTAACATACTTGTTTTATCTTTAAACACATTTGTTTCATCAAACACCACCAGTCCCTACAGGATGACACTGGATATAGCATCAGTTCCTTCAGGGTGACACTGGAGCTAGTACTAATCCCTACAGGATGACAATAGAACAAACAGCAATTCTTGCAGGATGACAATGGAAATAACACCAATACCTACAGGATGTCACTGGAATTAGCACCAATCCCTATAGGATGACACTGGAACTAGCACAAATCTCTAGAGGATGAAACTGGAACTAGCACCAATCCCTACAGCATGACAGTGGAACTAGCACCAATCCTTACATAATGACACTGGATTAAGTACCAATTCCTGCTGGTTGACACTGAAGGTAGCACCAATCACTACAGGATGACAGTTGAACTAGCACCAATGCTTACAGGCTGACACTGGAAAAAGTACCAATTCCTGCAGGATGACGCTGGTACTAGCACCAATCCCTACAGCATGACATTGGAACTAGGAACAGTTCACAGGATGACACTGGAACTAACAGCAATCTCTACAAGATGACACTGGAACAAGCACCTATTCATTAAGGGTGACATTGGAACTAGCACCAGTCCCTATAGAATGACACCGGATATAGCAACAATTCCTTCAGGGTGACACTGGAACTAGAACCAATCCCTACAGGATGACAGAACAAACACCAATTCCTGCAGGATGACAATGGAACTAGCACCAATCCCTACAGGATGACAATGGAATTAGCACCAATCCCTACAGGATGACACTGGAATTGGTACCAATCCCTACAGGATGACACTGGAACTAGCACCCATGCTTACAGGATAACACTGGAACAATTACCAATTCCTGCAGGATGACACCAATTCCTGCAGAATGACACTGGAACAAGCACCAATTCATTCAGGATGACATTGAAACAAGCACTAGTCCCTACAAGATGACACCGGATATAGCACCAGTTCCTTCAGGGTGACACTGGAACAAGTACCAATCCCTACAGGATGACAATAGAACAAACACCACTTCCTGCAGGATGAAAATGGAACTAGCAACAATCCCTACAGGATGACACTGGAATTGGTACCAATCCCTACAGGATGACACTGGAACTAGCACCCATGCTTACAGGGTAACACTGGAACAATTACCAATTCCTGCAGGATGACACCAATTCCTGCAGAATGACACTGGAACAAGCACCAATTCATTCAGGATGACATTGGAACAAGCACTAGTCCCTACAAGATGACACCGGATATAGCACCAGTTCCTTCAGGGTGACACTGGAACAAGTACCAATCCCTACAGGATGACAATAGAACAAACACCACTTCCTGCAGGATGACAATGGAACTAGCACCAATCCCTACAGGATGACACTGGAACTGGTACCAATCCCTACAGGATGACACTGGAACTAGCACCCATGTTTACATGATGACACTGGAACAATTACCAATTCCTGCAGGATGACACAGGAACTAGCACCAATCCCTACAGCATGGCATTGGAACTAGCAAAAATTCACAGGATGACACTGGAGCTAACAGCAATCTCTAGAGGATGACACTGGAACAAGCGCCAATTCATTCAGGATGACATTGGAACAAGCACTAGTCCCTACAGGATGACACTGGATATAGCACCAGTTCCTTCAGGGTAACACTGGAACAAGTACCAATCCCTACAGGATGACAGAACAAACACCAATTCCTGCAGGATGACAATGGAACTAGCAGCAATCCCTACAGGATGACACTGGAACTAACAGCAATCTCTACAGGATGACACTGGAACAAGCACCTATTCATTAAGGGTGACATTAGAACTAGCACCAGTCCCTATAGAATGACACTGGATATAGCACCAATCCCTTCAGGGTGACACTGGAACTAGCACCAATCCCTACAGAATGACAGAACAAACACCAATTCCTGTAGGATGACAATGGAACTAGCACCAATCCCTACAGGATGACACTGGAATTAGTACCAATCCCTACAGGATGACAGTGGAACTAGCACCCATGCTTACAGGATAACACTGGAACAATTACCAATTCCTGCAGGATGACACAGGAACTAGCACCAATCCCTACAGCATGACACTGGAACCAGCACCCATACTTACAGGATAACATTGGAACAATTACCAATTCCTGCAGGATGACACAGGAACTAGCACCAATCCCTACAGCATGACATTGGAACTAGCAACAATTCAGAGGATGACATGAGAACTAACAGCAATCTCTAGAGGATGACACTGGAACAAGCGCCAATTCATTCAGGATGACATTGGAACAAGCACTAGTCCCTACAGGATGACACCGGATATAGCACCAGTTCCTTCAGGGTAACACTGGAACAAGTACCAATCCCTACAGGATGGCAATAGAACAAACACCACTTCCTGCAGGATGACAATGGAACTAGCACCTATCCCTACAGCATGACACTGGAATTAGCACCAATCCTTACAGGATAACAGTGGAACTAGCACCAAACCCTACAGGATGACAGTGGAACTAGCACCAATCTCTACAGGATGACACTGGAATAAGTAACAATTCCTGCAGGATGACACTGGAACTAGCACCAATCTCTACAGCATGACAGTAGAACAAACACCAGTTCCTATGGGATGACAATAGAACAAGCACCAGTCCCCACAGGATGACACCGAATATAGCACCAGTTCCTTCAGGGTGACACTGGAACTAGCACCAATCCATACAGGATGACACTGGAATTAGCACCAATCCCTGCAGGATGACAGTGGAACTAGAACCAATCCCTAGGGGATGACACTGGAATTAGCATCAATTCCTATAGGATGACAGTGGAACTAGCACCAATCCTTACAGAATGCCATTGGAACAAGCACTGTTCAAGAAAAATCTTGATGAGTGGATGGGAAATAGGAAATACACCCCAGGGATCACTTCTGTGTCTCTGCTCGACAGTGGCACAGAAAAATAACTTTATTGGGTGGCGTAAGCCAGGGAACCTTGTTGGCTAGGCTTATGTAGGCCCTTGGGCCAATAGCCTAGCACCTACCTATGAACCTATGAAGTACCAATTCCTGCAGGAAGACACAGGAACTAGCACCAATCCCTACAGCATGACATTGGACCTAGCAACAATTCACAGGATGACACTGGAACTAACAGCAATCTCTAGAGGATGACACTGGAACAAGCAACAATTCATTCAGGGTGACATTGGAACTAGCACTAGTCCCTACAGGATGACACCGGATATACCACCAGTTACTTCAGGGTAACACTGGAACAAACACCGATCCCTAAAGGATGGCAATAGAACTAGCACCAATCCTTACAGGTTGTCAGTGGAACTAGCATCAATTCCTTTAGGGTGATATTGGAAATAGCAAAAATTTATGCAGGATGATACTAGGAATAGCAGCAATTCGTACACTATATCCATGGAATTAGCCCAGATTTCTATCGAAGAGGAATGTTTTGAGGCTTCCATATGCTCTTTTTATTATCACATACTGCTTTCCCTTTATTTTATTTCTGAAGACCGGATAACTTTGGACTTCTTCTTACTGAGTTTCAAACAGTATTTTTCTGGCCAAGCCATGAACAAGTTCAATGTCACTGCAGAGACAGCAACATATAATGTCTTTTTACATGCAGTAATGTGATGGCTCCATTTCCCTAAAGTATTTCATATTGCTCACAAGTGTACACGGGTACCTAGCAGTACAGTAGGTGGAGAGACAGCAACAGATAATGTTTTATTACATGCCGTAATGTGATGGCTCCATTCCCCTAAAGTATTTCATATTGCTCACAAGTGTACTTGGGTACCTAGGAGTACTTTAGGTAATTTTGCTGAATCATCAGTGAATACCGAATGTAAACTTGACACAGTTATTCCATTTCCTGTGAGAGACTGTCTTCTTTTCTACTACATTTGTTGTTACTTTTATTGCATATTGTAGATGAAGAATGAATATTTCGTATAAACTTTTTATATACTTGAGTAATACTCAGATTGCTAATTACTTATTTTGTGTTTTGTTATATGTGCGAGAAATTGCATGCAGTCCAGTTAACTTTCTGAACATCTGCTTCAACACTTTGCTTGTCAGTATCTCTGTCACTGCAGATATTGAGTAAATATATTTTTTCTTTTTCTTTTTATCTAAGGTGATTTTTCTTCCCACAACTCAGATGAAAGTGTTCCTCCAGAGTCAAAAATGAAACAAACAAATAAATATATTTCCTCATTACCTGCTTCCATTTCACTCTAATGTGTAATTTCAACTACTCTTCTAATCAGCCATTACAAGATTCTCATGATAACAGATCTAAGCAGAGCCAGAACTAACATCAATTCCTTCAGGATGACATCAGAACTAGCACCAATTCCTATAGGATAACACTGGAACAAGTGCAAATCCCTGCAGGATGACACTGGAACTAGCAACAATTCCTACACTATATCACTGGAAATAGCACCTTTCCTACAGGGTGACACTGGAATTAGCACCAATCCCTACAGGATGACACTGGGACAAGTACCAATTCCTGCAGGAAGACATCGGAACTAGCACCAATTCCTTCAGGGTGACATTGGAACTAGCACCAATTCCTGCAGCATGACATTTCATATAGCAACAATTCACGAGATGACACAGGATCTAACAGCATTCTCTACAGGATGACACTAGAACAAACCTCTATTCATTCAGGGTGACAATGGAACTAGCACCAGTCCCTATAGGATGACACTGGAACTAGCTTCAATTCCTTCAAGTTAACGATGGAACGAGCAACAATTCCTGCAGGATGGCACTGGAACTAGCACCAATTCCTTCAGGGTGACATTGAAACTAGCACCGATCTCTACAGCATGACATTTGAACAAGCAACAATTCACAGGATGACACTGGAACTAACAGCAATCTCTACAGGATGGCACTGGAACAAGAACGAAATTCATTCAGGGTGACATTGGAACTAGCGCCAATACCTACAGGATGACACTGGAACTATCATCAGTTCTTCAGGGTGACACTGGAACTAGCACCAATCCTTAAAGGATGACACTGGAACAGGTACCAATTCCTGCAGGATGACACTAGAACTAGCACCAATCCCTACAGCATGACATTGTAACTAGAAACCATTCACAGGATGACACTGGAACTAACAGCAATCTCTACAGGATGACACTAGAACAAGCACCTATTCATTCAGGATGAAATTGGAACTAGCACCAATCTCTACAGGATGACACTGGGACTAGCATCAAGTCCTTCAGGGTGACATATGAGTTAGCAGCAATTCCTGCAGGATGACAATGAACAAACACCAATGCCTACAGGATGACAGTGGAATTTGCACCAATTCTTACAGCATGACATTGGAACTAGCAACAATTCACAGGATGACCCTAGAACAAACAGCAATCTCTACAGGATGACACTGGAGCAAGCACCATCTCATTCTGGGTGACATTGGAACTAGCACCAATCCCTACAGGGTGAGACTGAATTAGCACTAATCCAAACGGGACGACAGTGGAACTAGCACTAATCCTTACAGGATGGCACTGGAACTAGCATAATTTCTTTCAGGGTGACAATCGAACTAGCACCAATCCCTACATGATAACACTGGGACTAGCATCAACTCATTCAGGGTGACATTGGAACAAGCACCAATCCCTGGAGGATGACACTGGGACTAGCATCAATTCCTACAGGATTATTCTAGAACAAGCACACTCCCTACAGGATGACACCGGATATAGCACCAGTTCCTTCAGGGAGACAATGGAACTAGCACCATTACCCACAGGGTGACAATAGAGTAAACAACAATTCCTGCAGGATGACACTGGAATTAGCACCAATTCCTACAGGATGACACTACCACCTATTCCTTCAGGGTGACATTGGAACTAGCACCAATCCCAACATCATGAAATTGGAACTAGGAACAATTCACAGGATGACACTAGAACTAACAGCAATCTCTACAGGATGACATTGGAACAAGCACCAACTCATTCAGAGTAACATTGGAACTAGCACCAACCCCTACAGGATGACACTGGGCCTAGCATCAATTCTTCAGGGTGACATTGGAACTAGCATCAATTTTTCAGGGTGACATTGGAACTCAGAACAATTTCTGAAGGATGACAATGGAACAAGCACCAATCCCTACAGGATGACACTGGAATTAGCACCAATTCCTACAGGATAACAGTGGAACTAGCACCAATCCTTACAGGATGCCACTGGAACAAGTACCAATTCCTGCAGGATGACACTGGTACTAACACCAATCCCTACAGCATGACATTGGAACTAGGAACAGTTCACAGGATGACACTGGAACTAACAGCAATCTCTACAGGATGACACTGGAACAAGCACCTATTCATTAAGGGTGACAATGGAACTAGCACCAGTCCCTATAGAATGACACCGGATATAGCAACAATTCATTCAGGGTGACACTGGAACTAGCACCAATCCCTACAGGATGACAGAACAAACACCAATTCCTGCAGAATGACAATGGAACTAGCACCAATCCCTACAGGATGACACTGGAATTAGCACCAATCCCTACAGGATGACACTGGAATTAGTGCCAATCCCTACAGGATGACACTGGAACTAGCACCCATGCTTACAGGATAACACTGGAACAATTACCACTTCCTGTAGAATGACACAGGAACTAGCACCAATCCCTACAGCATGACATTGGAACTAGCAACAATTCACAGGATGACACTGGAGCTAACAGCAATCTCTAGAGGATGACACTGGAACAAGGAACAATTCATTCAGGGTGACATTGGAACTAGCACTAGTCCCTACAGGATGACACCGGATATAGTACCAGTTCCTTCAAGGTAACACTGGAACAAGTACCAATCCCTACAGGATGACAATAGAACAAACACCACTTCCTGCAGGATGACAATGGAACTAGCACCAATCCCTACAGGATGACACTGGTATTGGTACCAATCCCTACAGGATGACACTGGAACTAGCACCCATGCTTACAGGATAACACTGGAACAATTACCAATTCCTGCAGGGTGACACAGGAACTAGCACCAATCCCTACAGCATGACATTGGAACTAGCAACAATTCACAGGATGACACTGGAGCTGACAACAATCTCTAGAGGATGACACTGGAACAAGGAACAATTAATTCAGGGTGACATTGGAACTAGCACTAGTCCCTACAGGATGACACGAATATAGCACCAGCTCCTTCAGGATAACACTGGAACAAGCACCAATCCCTAAAGGATGGCAATAGAACAAGCACCAATTCCTGCAGGATGACACTGGAATTAGCATCAATTCCTGCAGGATGACAATAGAACTAACACCAATTCCTACAGGATGACACTGGAATTAGTAGCAATCCCTACAGTATGACAATGGAACTAGCACCAATCCTTACAGGATGACACTGGAACTATCATCAATTCCTTTAGGGTGACATTGGAACTAGCAACAATTTCTGCAGGATGATACTAGAAGAGCAGCAATTCGTATACTATTTCCATGGAATTAGCCCAGGTTTCTACCGAAGAGGCATGCTCTGAGACTTCCATATGCTCTTTTTATCATCATATACTGCTTTCCCTTCATTTTATTTCTGAAGACCGGATAACTTTGCACTTCTTCTTACTGATTTTTAAATAGTATTTTTCTGCCCAAGCCATGAAGAAGTTCAATGTCACTGCAGAGACAGCAACAGATAATGTTTTATTACATGCCGCAATGTGATGGCTCCATTTCCCTAAAGTATTTCATATTGCTCACAAGTGTACTTGGGTACCTAGGAGTACAGTAGGTGCACAGACAGCAACAGTTAATGTTTGATTACATGCTGTAATGTGATGGCTCCATTTCCCTAAAGTATTTCATATTGCTCACAAGTGTACTTCGGTACCTAGGAGTACTGTAGGTGCAGAGACTGGAACAAATAATGTTTTTTACATGCCGTAATGTGATGGCTCCATTTCCCTAAAGTATTTCATATTGCTCACAAATGTACATGGGTACCTAGGAGTACTGTAGGTGCAGAGACTGCAACAAATAATGTTTTATTACATGCCGTAATGTGATGGCTCCATTTCCCTAAAGTATTTCATATTGCTCACAAATATACATGGGTACCTAGGAGTACTTTATGTAATTTTACTGAATCACCAGTGAATACTGAGTGTAAACTTGCCACAGTTATTCCATTTCCTGTGATAGACTGTTTTATTCTCTACTACATTTGTTGTTACTTTTATTGCACATTGTAAATGAAAAATGAATATTTTTTATAAACTTGTTACATACTTCAGTATTATTCACATTGCTAATTACTTATGTTTTTTGTAATGTGAGAAATTGCCTGAAGTCCAGTTAACTTTCTGAACATTTGCTTCAACACTTTGCTTGTCAGTATCTCTGTTACTGCAGATATTGAGTAAATATCTTTTTTTTCTTTTTCTTTTTATCTAAGGTGATTTTTTTTTCCTAGGACTCAGATGAAAATGTTCCTCCCTAGTCAACAAAGAAACAAACAAATATATTTCCTCATTGCCTGCTTCCATTTCACTCTCACGTGTAATTTCAACTACTCTTCTTATCAGCTATTGAAGATTCCCTTGATAACAGATCTAAACAGAGCCAGAACTAGCATGAATTTCTTCAGGATGACATCGGAACTAGCATCAATCCCTACAAGATGACACTGGGACAAGTACCAGTTCCTGCAGGATGACACTGGAACTAGCATCAATTACTTCAAGTTAACATTGGAACAAGCAACAATTCCTGCAGGATGATACTGGAACTAGCACCAATCCCTACAGGATGACAGTGGAACTAGCACCAATACTTAGAGGATGACACTGGAGCTAGCAGCAATTCCTTCAGGGTGACATTGGAACTAGTACCAATCACTATAGCATGACATTGGAACTAGCAACAATTCACAGGATGACACTGGAACTAACAACAATCCCTACAGTATGACACCGCAATAAGAACCAATTAATTCAGGGTGACATTGGAACTAGCAACAATACCTACAGGATGACACTGGAACTATCATCAATTCTTCAGGGTGACATTGGAACTAGCAACAATACTTGCAGGTTGACACTGGAACTAGCACCAATCCCTACAGGATAACAGTGGAACTAGCACCAATGCTTACAGGATGACACTGGAATAAGTTGACACTGGAACTCGCACCAATCCCTACAGCATGACATTGGAACTAGCAGCAATTCACAGGATGACACTGGTACTAACAGCAATCTCTACAGGATTACACTAGAACAAGTACTATTCATTCAGGGTGACATTGAAACTAGCACCCTCCATACAGGATGACACTGGGACTGGCATCAATTCCTTCAGGGTGACATATGAGCTAGCAACAATTCCTGCAGGATGACAATAGAAAAACAACAATTCCTGCAGGATGACAATGGAACTAGCACCAGTCCCTACAGAATGACACTGGAATTATTACCAATCCCTACAGGATGACAGTGGAATTAGCACCAATCCTTAAGGGATAGCACTGGAACTAGCATCAATTCATTCAGGGTGACATTGGAACTAGCAATAATTCCTGCAGGATGACACTGGAACTTGCACCAATTCCTACAGCATGACAGTGGAACTAGCACCAATCCCTACAGGATGAGACTGATACAAGTACCAGTTCCTGCAGGATGACATTGGAACTAACACCAATAGGTTCATAGGTGTGTACTAGGCTAATGACCCTGGGGCCTTTACAAGCATAGCCATAGGATTACCCTGACGTAGTGCAACCTGACCTTAGTTCCCAGTGCCTCTGTCAAGTAGAGCCACTGGTGTTATCCCCGGGGTGAATTTTCTGTTTCCCATCCACTCACCAAGATTTCTCTTGAAGAGGGTCAGCGAGGTGCTTGACATGTATGGGAAGTCTGTTCCATTACATGGGTAGCCTCTGGGTTATGAACCTGTCCCTCCAGTATGTTCTGTTAATTGTGGCAATGAAGTTGAGGTCTGTGGAGCATGTGGTTTGGAGGGATTGGGATTTCTTTAGCTGTAGCATTTCTAACAGAGCTGGGTCAGGCATGGCTTTGTAAATCACACAGAGATCGCCTCTAAGTAGGCGATATGAGACACAGAATAGTTGGAGTTTTTTGAGTCTGTCCATACAGGACAAGTGTTTAAGGCCTAGGATCCTCTTTGTGAGGTACTTTTGTGGCCCCTCCACTTGTTGCAGGTGTCTAGTGAGGTACATTCAAATGGGGCATTGTACTCAATGACTGGCCTAATGAGAAAAGAGTAGAGGGAGACAATGACCTCTTTCTTCCTGGATGCAAAACCCTTAGTAATGAGATGTGCCACACAGAAGGACTTTCTGACCACAGTGGCAATGTGGTGATCAAAAGAAAGGTTGCTGTCAACCTGTGTTCCAGATCTCTTATAACGTCTTCTGTGTTCAGTGGACTACCATCAATGTGCTAATTCATGGGAACTAGGTTTTTCCCAAAGGAAATGATGACACATTTTTTGGCATTGAGCTTAAGGCCATGGTTCTTACACCAGTCATTAATCAAAGTGAGGCCATTCTGTAGGATGTCAACATCACTTGGAGAGTTAATAATAGCACCCAACTTGCAATTGTCTGTGAACTTTGTCAGCCAGAGTCCCTTCGTGTTGGCCTGGACTTCAGGGAAGTAGATACCAAACAGGAGAGGACCCAGGACTGAACCCTGTGGGACTCCACTCATGACTAATTGGCAGTCTGACTTGGAGTCAGCTACTTTCACTCTGTGGGTTCTATCTGTGAGCCAGTTTGCAACCCACCTAGTGATATAGGGGTTGATGTCAAGCTTAGTGAGTTTTTCTATGATTCCTGAGTGGGGAATGGTATCAGAATCCTTGGCCAGATCAAGGTAGGCTGTATGAACCACCTTGCCTTCATCCACAGCTCTAGTGACTGACTCAAAGAAGTTGACCAAGTTGAGTAGGCATAATCTACCCTTCACAAAATGAAAATGTGTGGGATTCAGATTTTGGAGATTCCCTATATCCTTGTTTATTAGGTCCATGATGATGCATTCCATAGCTTTGCATATCAGGCTAATGGGGAATAGTTCCTAGGGTCTGTAGTTGCTCCTCCTTTGTGGAGAGGGATAACTGTAGCAGTGCGCTATTTGGCAGGGACAAAGCCTGAAGTAAGGCTGTGATTGAACACAGCACACAGGTGAGGTGCCAGTTCACTCTGTAGTTCATGTAGAACACAACCAGGGATATTGTCAGGTCCTATAAAAGCTGCATTATTGGTCTTGGACAGTGCTGCTTTAACCTGTGCAGCAGTAATACTGGGTGCCTGGCAATCTACTGGTATTGTGACTGGTCCTTTGGGGGGGGGTAAAGTTGTCACTGAATCTGTTGGCCAGTATACTGGCAATATCTGCTGGCTCCATATAGGAGGTACCATTGTGCAGCAGCTCAGAGCAAATCTGGGTATTGCCATGGAGATTCTTTACATAACTATAGAAGGCTTTGTGGTTGTCTTTACTATCTGCTGCAATTCTGTTTTCATAGCTACCTTTAGAGGATTTGATGAAGGATCTCAACTTTTTGTTGAGGCAGATAAGGGATTTTTTTCCAGTCTTGGGACTTCACCTTATTCTGTATTAGTTTCCTCCTTCTGTTGTAGAGTTTGTTTATGGCAGGGGACCACCAGATTGCCTTCTTTTTTTTTGGAGGAGAGTGCCTTGGTTCTTTTGGGTATGGCAAGATCCATGGATTTTGTGTCCGTGTTTGTACAGTGCATTGGTGTATGATTTCAGTCATGCAACTATTCTCCATTTGCATGGGTGCCGTGAAGTTAGCCACCTCTGTTTTTAGGATCCCAAAGTTAGCTTTGGAGACGATTTCCATGGTGATTACCTCTGCTGGGGGTGGGGATGTGGATTTCCAAGGTGATTAGTTTGTGGTCAGATCTAACCAGGGAGGAGCTGACTATTGGTGTAGAACAACGGTCGCCCTTGTAGGTAATGACCAGGTCAAGGATGTTGTTACCTCTAGTGGGAGTGAGAAAGTACAGTTGTGTACACTTACCATAAATGTAGATGTTCGAGTGTATTCACTGTTGCAGTAATTACATTTGGGTTATCTGCTTGCAGTCGCGCTCAGTCGGCCTGATTAACAAAGTCTTGGGTCCTGCATCAGATGCTGTCCATTCTTCCATGACATCAAGTCGTCAGGGGTATAAAACATGCAGCTGATGCCATTACATCAGTTTTTCTTGCCCAGATGTCAGGTGCCCCCCTAATGGGAAGCGGTTAAATCTATAATTACAAGGATATGCCTCCAACAAAAAAGCAAATACACCAAAAAGCTTTTTGAGCATAGTAAGGGAGAGTAGTGGTATAGCCAAAAGAAGAAAGGGGGCTGGAGGGAGGGAAACCAGGACTGCAACAGTGAATACACTCAAACATCTACATTTATGGTAAGTGTACAGAACTGTGCTATGTTCTTCATGTTTCACTGTTGCAGTCATTACATTTGGGTAGATTCCCAAAGCTAAGGTTGGGAGGAGGAATTTAAATAGAATTAGGACTAGCTATAAGGCCCTGCAAGACTGCAGTGGCAAAGCCAGCTCTGGATTTAGAGAAAACTGGCAAATGATAATGCTTGGTGAAACTATGTACAGAACTCCAGGTAAGCAGCTTCTAGGATGTCCCTGGTAGGGATGCCCCTGAGAAAGGCTGTAGACTTAGATGCAGCCCTGGTTGAATGGGGTCTGATGCCCTGTGGGCTAGATTTTCCATGGTGCTTATAGCAGAAATGAATGCAGTGGCCTATCCATTTTGAAATGGTTTGCTTTGAAATAGCTTTCCCCTCTGTCCCTGCAGAAAATGCCACCAGCAGCTGTTCAGATTTCCTTTGAGGTTTAGTCCTGTCCAAGAAGAATCTAAGTTGTCTGTGCACATCTAAGGAGTGCAGTATCTGTTCCCCTTTGTTCTGTAGGTTAGGAAAGAAGGTAGGCAAATGAATGGACTGATTAAGAGCCACACTGGATACCACCTTGGGAATGAAGGAGGGATTGGTTCTGAGGGACACCCTGTCTGCATGAAAGATGATGAAAGGCTCCACTGCCATAAGGGCCTGTAATTCAGATACCTTTCTTGCAGATATGATTGCTAAAAGGAAAGCTGTTTTCCAGGAAAGGAATTTTAAATCTGCATTTGCAGCTGGCTCAAAAGGAGGAAGAGTGAGTTTCTCCAAGACAAAGTTAAGGTCCCAGGCTGGAGTTGGAGCTCTCCTGGGTGGTCTTAAGTTTCTGGCCCCTCTGAGGAACTGCTTGAGCAGTGGGTGAGAAAAGAGGGGTGGTTCTGTGTTGTAATGAGCTGAAATGGCTGAGGCATGAATTTTGATGGAGAAAAAGGACAAGCCCTTATGAAGCATCTCAGTCAAGTATTGTAGAATCTGAAGTAAATTGGGCACTTCTGCGCTCATCCCTTGAGACTGATTTCAGGCACAAAATCTTTTCCATTGTGCAGCATAAGATTTTCTAGTACTAGGCCTCCTTTCCTCTAAAATGATATCCATCACTGATTTACTGAGGGATGGTAAAGGAGAGATTAGGTAATTAGCCAGGCTGCTAGGTTCAGGGTTTGCAGTTGAGGGTGCAGAATATGGTTCTCCTGCTGAGACAACAGGGAAGGAGTCTGAGGCAGGTGCCATGGGGCCAATCATGACACAATGCGCAAGAGGGGGTACCAGTGTTGGCATGGCCAGTCTGGTGCAATTAAAATTGTCCTTGGCTTGTCCTGTTTGACCTTTAGTAGTACCTTGGAGAGCAGAGGCAGAGGAGGAAAGGCATAAACTGATAGGTTTTTCCAGCTGAAGGATAGAGCATCCACTTTCCAAGCTAGCTTGTGGGGTACCCTTGTACAAAATTTGTCCAATTGATGCTTCTGGGGGAAGGCAAACAGGTCTATATCTGGGCTCCTTCACTTATTTGTCAACATGTTGAAAATCCTTGGTTTCAGTTTCCACTTGTGTGAGTCCATGAGGTTTCTGCTTAGTCCGTCTGCCAGTGTATTTAGTTTCAGGTGTCAGGAATTGAGCTTGTAGATTCACTTGGTAGCTCAAGGCTGTGTTCCACAATGCCATGACTAGTCTGCAGAGGGGGTAAGAATGTGTACCTCCCTGCTAGTTTATGTACCACATGACAGTGGTGTTGTCCATCTTTACCATTAGTTGTCCTAGAAGAATGTGGTCCTTGAAGGCTGTCAGAGCATTCTGTACAGCTAACATTTCCTTTTGATTTATGTGCAAGTGCATTTTATTTGGGTTCCATTTGCCCTGAATGCACTTCCATGCCAGGTGAGCCCCCCATGCATAGTCTGATGTGTCTGTTGTCAAGGTTTGGGCAGCAGGGGGTAGTGTTAATGGTAGTCCCCTGTTTTGGTGGAAGGCCACTGCCCACCAAAGGAACTCTAGGCATAGGAATCATTGCTTCTAGATCCTGTGAATGTTGACACCATAGGCTTTTGAGATACCATTGTAGTTTCCTCATATGCAGCCTTGCATATGGAATTAGAAGAATGCAGGAGGCCATGAGCCCCAAGGCTTGCAGTATTTGCCTTGCAGATAGCTGGGTTATTGTGGGCACTTGTTTGAAGTAGGTTGTCAAATGAATCTGTTTCTCTGGCATGAGGAAAGCCATCTGGGAAGTTGTAGTCAAGCTTGCTCCCAGGAATATAATTTGTTGACAGGGTACCAGGTGTGATTTCTTTTCATTTATGGTGTACCCCAGACAAGTCAGCACCTTTTGAATAAAGGCCAGATGATTCGAAAGTATTTCCTGGCTTTCTACCTGAATTAGACAACCGTCCAGGTATGAGTATATTTGAACATTTCTTCGCCTGCAAAATGCAATGACTGGAGCTAGGCACTTGGTGAATACCCTGGGTACAGTAGATAAGCCAAAGGTCAGTGCAAAGAACTGATAGTGCATGTAGTCTGCTTTGAAGCGTAGGCATCTTCTGCAAGAATCCCTGATAGGGATGTGCAGGTATACTTCTTTTAAGTGTAGTGTTGCCAGCCATGCATCTTTGCCTAGCATAGGAAGCAGCTGGTGAAGAGTCAGCATTTTGAATTTTGGAGTCACCAGAAAGGTGTTTAGAGGAGAAAGGTCCAGGATAGGAAGCCATGTATTGCCTTTTCCTGGGTATCAGGAAAAGTCTTGAATAGAAACCTTGTCTCTTTTCCTCTTTTGGTACCAACTGAATAGCCCCCATGCTTAAGAGAGAGAGAACTTGATTTTGGGCCTCTGACCACTGATTTGGGGGTAGATCTGGCCACCCGCTTGGTGTTGGTAATGTGTGGAAGTGAAATCTGTATCCTTGCGACACTATATTTAAAACCCATTTGTCCTGGGTAATGAGTTCCCAGTTTTTGGCCTGCAGACCAATCCTTCTGCCTAAAGGAGCATTCAGTTGGGAAGTGCTTGGAAGTTTTAAAAGCAAGTCATTGAGACAGTTTTCCATAGGGGGGAGTCTTACTTCTCCCAGATTTGGGTGTGGAAATCCCCTACTGCTTAGTCTTGTGTGTCCCCTGGGACTGAAATCTGGGGTCTCTGCTGTGTCTGGGTTTGGCTTGAGAAGACCTAGAAGGGGCTGAAAAGGACCAATTCTTAGAGGGCCAATGCCTACTAAATCTCGGATGCCAAACTTGCAAAAAATCTTTAACAGTTTGCATAGATTTAGCTTTATCTTCTATCTTTTTAAGAACTTCATCAGCTTTGTTGCCAAACAGGCGATTCTGATTTAAGGGAGCATCCAACAGTTTAGCTTTAACATGATCAGGCAAAGATTGCTCCTTAAGCCAAGCATGCCTTCCAAGCACAGACCCAGTAACAACAGCCCTGCAAGAGGCCTCTAATGAATCAAATCCACATTGCAAAGTTTGTTTACCAATTTGTTCAGCAGAATGCATTAAATCCTGTAATTCTTTATTTTCAGCACAGTCAGGAATCAACATAATTTTCTGTTTAAGCAACCCAATAACATGTTGTTGATACTTTAACATATGAAACTGGCAGTTTAAAGCCCTAATGGCCAAAGTTGCAGAATTGTAAACCTTCTTACCCCATCTATCCAATGCCCTGGAGTCTCTATCATAAGGGGTAGGAGTTTTAGCAGTAAAAGCCTTAATGCCCCTGGGTCCCTGTGAAATAGTCTATGGATCCACAATAGGATTTTTAAAAATAAACTTGTGTGAACCAGGAACCCTGTAATATCTGCCAGGTCTTCTGGGAGCAGGAGGCAAAGAATCAGGGGCCAAACTAGATTCCAAAAAGGCATAATCAACAATGTCTAGTACAGGAGGTATAGCTAAAGGCCTATGCTGAGGCAGGAGTAAGAAATACCTAAGCCTCTTTTTTGAATCCGAAAAATCCTGGCTTTCCCAGTGGAAATGCTCCATTAGAGTATGTAAGGTTTCACCAAAAGAAAAATGCTCTGGAGGGGAAGCAGAGGGAATAGAGTCCTCTGCATCAGAATCCTCATAAGTAGGTAAGGTCAAAACCAAGTCATCAGAAGAGTCAGAAAAAACAGAATCCTGATCAGAAGATTCATAAACAACTTCAGCCCTAGGTCTCTTAGAAGGGGGGGGGGGGGTAGTGGCTTCCCCTGATTAAAGTTATAAGATCTTCGGCCATTCTTATCATTTGCTTTTTAAGCATAGAGGCCTGAACATGTGGCCTGGGCATCATTTTCTTAGGCATGGTTTGAGATTTAGGCCTAAATGAAGGAGGTGTCAGTTTAATATGCAAGTCTGTAGGCCTGAATACACCCTCAGAAGCCGGTGCCTGCACAGCGGCTCTGGACCCATCCAAGGTAGAGACATCTGTAGGTTCCACAGTTGAAGCATCTTGCGGCATACTGGACTCCAAATGGGTCTCAGTAGAGGCCTGCAAATCAGAAGTAGCAGGTATCAGGGCTGCAAAAGAGCCTCACTGAGTACTGGCGAACTGGCGACTGGCTTAGAAGTGTCATCGGCAACTTTGGACCTAGGCGGCCTGTCTCTGTCTTTATCTTTGCATTTTTTTGGAATCCCGGTAGTCGGATGGCTAACCAACATTTCTGGATAATTAAACTGTGAACTGAAATATTTAGAGGTGAAAATATACCGACGGATAGTGTGCTGATTAAATAAAACACAAAACCGACAGCAAGGTACATCGTGGTCAGGGCCCAGGCAAAGGAATACATTACGAATTAAAATCTTTGTGAGATATTTGCTTTCCAGAAGTAATGCAATTATTAACTTTTACTGACATTGGTAAGGAGCAAGAAAAAGTTTCCCCAACGTGGTACTTAGCTTTAGTTGAAGACTTAGGTTCTGAAACTCGAAAATGATAATTTCAAGAGTTGGCTGACTGGCTCTTGTGAACTGCTTCTGCTTCAGGCACCACACGGCAAGAAAGATGGATGTAATGGCGTCGGCTGCATGTTTTTTACCTCTGATGACCTGCCGTCATGGAAGAAGGGACAGCAACCAATGCAGGACCCAAAACTTTGTTAATCAGGCTGACTGAGGGCTACTGCAAGCAGATAACCCAAATGTAATGACTGCAACAGTGAAACACGAAGAACATCGAGCTGGTCCAGGGCATTGGAATTAATGAACTCCAGGAAATGTTGGGCAAGTGTATTAGTACTTGAGTAGTTTACCCAGTTTATGGAGGGGTAGTTGAAGTCACCTAGTAGGAGAGTGCTAGGTTGGACCCTAATATTCTCCAGGGTGCTTAGGAATGTGGATTGTGAGTCTTGGGACATGGTTGGGGACCTATAGCAGATTATGACCTGAATCACTGTCTTACCCAATGTTAGCTGTACCTGAAGTATCTCTGATGCTTTATGTTGGGCTATCAGTCTGGAGGTGTGCGCATCCTTTATGAATATGGTGACACCACCACCTTTGGAGCTTCGGTCTAAGTTCTGGGGCTGAAAGGTGTGGAATGAGTTATAGCCTGGTAGTGCAGGGATGCTTTCTGCTGCCTTGAACCAGGTCTCTGTCACAGCACAAATGTCGATGCTCTCCATTTTAAGGAGTGTCTCAAGTGAGTGCATTTTGAGATTTAGACTTCTAGCATTGAGCAACATGACCCTCAGATTGGATTTGTTTGTAGCTGTTACGGTGGTAATTTGCTCTATGGAACACCACCTAAAAAAGGTACTATAGGGGTGGCAAGAGATCTCCACAGGATGACAATAGAACAAACACCAATTCCAGCAGGATGACAATGGAACGAGCACAAATCCCTACAGGATGACACTGGAATTAGCACCAGTCCCCTACAGGATGACAGTGGAACTAGCACCAGTCCTTACAGGATGGCACTGGACTAGCATCAATTCCTTTAAGGTGACATTGGAACTAGCACCAATTCCTGCAGGATGACACAAGCACCAGTTCCTTCAGGGTGACATTGGTACGAGCAGCAATCCCTACAGCATGACATTGGAACTAGCAACAACTCACAGGATGACTCTAAAACTTACAGGGTAACACTGGAACAAGCACCAATTTATTCAGGGTGACACTGGAACTAGCACCAATCCCTACATGATGACACTGGGACTAGCATCAGCTCTTCAGGGTGACATTGGAACTAGCACCAATCCTTACAGCATGACAATGGAACTAGCAACAACTCACAGGATGACACTGGAACTAACAGCAATCTGTACAGGATGACACTGGAACAAGCACCAACTCATTCAGGGTGATATTGGAACTAGCACCAATCCCAACAGGATGACACTGGGACTAGCATCAATTCTTCAGGGTGACACTGGAACTAGGAACAATTCCTGTAGGGTGATAATGGAACTTGCACCGATTCCTACAGGATGATACTATAACAAGCACCAGTCCCTACAGGATAGCACCAGATATAGCACCAGTTCCTTCAGGGTGATACTGGAACTAGCACCATTCCCTACAGGATGACAATAGAACAAACAATTCCTGCAGGATGACAATGGAACTTGCACCAATCCCTACAGGATGACACTGGAATTAGAACCAATCCCTACAGGATGGCAGTGGAACTAGCACCAGTCCTTACAGGATGACACAGGAACAAGTACCAATTCCTGCAGGATAATCCTGGAACTAGCACCAGTCTCTACAGCATGACATTGGAACTAGCAGCAAGTCACAGGATGACAGTGGAAATAACAGCAATCTCTACAAGATTACACTAGAACAAGCAGCTATTCATTTAGGGTGACATTGGAACTAACACCAATCTCTACAGAATGACACAAACTAGCATCAGTCCTTCAGGGTGACATTGGAACTAGCAACAATTCCTGCAGGATGGCAATGGAACTTGCACCAGTTTCTATAGGTTGACACCTAGAACAAGTACCAGTTTTTACAGGATGACACCGGATATAGCAGAAGTTCCTTCAGGGTGACACTGGAGCTAGCACCAATCCCTACAGGATGACACTGGAATTAGCACCAGTCCCTACAGGATGACCATGGAATTAGCACCAATGCTTACAGGATTACACTGGAACAAGCACCAGTTCCTACAGGATGACACTGGAATTAGCACCAATCCCTAGAGGATGACAGTGGAACTAGCTCCAATCCCTAGAGGATGACAGTGGAACTAGCACCAATTCCTACAGGATGACCATGGAACTAGCACCATTTCCTACAGGATGACCATGGAACTAGCACCAATGTTTACAGGATTACACTGGAACAAGTACCAATTCCTGCAGGATGACACTGGAACTAGCACCAATCCCTACAGGATGACACTGGAATTAGCACCAATCCCTAGATGATGAGAGTGGAACTAACACCAATTCCTACAGGATGACCATGGAACTAGCACCATTCCCTACAGGATGACCATGGAACTAGCACCAGCGTTTACAGGATTACACTGGAACAATACCAATTCCTGGAGGATGACACTGGAACTAGCACCAATCCCTGCAGCATGACATTAGAACTAGCAACAATTCACAGGATAACACTGGAACTAACAACAATCTCTACAGGATGACACTGGGACAAGCACTAATTCATTCAGGGTGACATTGGAACTAGCACCAGTCCCTACAGGATGACACTGGATATAGCACCAATTCCTTCAGGGTGACACTGGAACGAGCACCAATCCCTACAGGATAGCAATAGAACAAACACCAATTCCTGCAAGATGACAATGGAACTAGCACCATTCCCTACAGGATGACACTGGAATTAGCACCAATCCATACAGGATGACAGTGTAACTAGCACCAATCCTTACAGGATGACACTGGAACTAGCATCAATTCCTTTAGTGTGACATTGGAACTAGCAACAATTTCTGCAGGATGATACTAGAAATAGCAGCAATTCGTACACTATATCTACGGAATTAGCACTGATTTCTACCAAAGAGGCATGTACTGAGACTTCCATATGCTCTTTTTATTATCATATACTGCTTTCCGTTCATTTTATTTCTGAATACTGGATTACTTTGCACTTTTTACTGAGTTTCAAACAGTATTTTTCTAGCCAAGCCAGGAACAAGTTCATTGTCACTGCAGAGACAGCAGCAGTTAATGTTTTATTACATGCCGTAATGTGATGGCTCCATTTCCCTAAAGTATTTCATATTGCTCACAAGTGTACTTGGGTACCTAGGAGTACTGTAGGTGCAGAGACAGCAACAGATAATGTTTTATTGCATGCTGTAATGTGATGGCTCCATTTCCCTAAAGTATTTCATATTGCTCACTAGTGTACTTGGGTACCTAGGAGTACTGTAGGTGGAGAGACAGCAACAGATAATATTTTATTACATGCCGTAATGTGATGGCTTCATTTCCCTAAAGTATTTCATATTGCTCACAAGTGTACTTGGGTACCTAGGAGTACTTTAGGTAATTTTGCCAAGTCATCAGTGAATACCGAGTGTAAACTTACCACAGTTATTCCATTTCCTGTGATAGACTGTTTTCTTTTGTACTACATTTGTTGTTACTTTTATTGCACATTGTAAATGAACAATGGATATTTTGTATAAACTTGTTACATACTTCAGTATTATTCAGATTGTAATTGCTTATTATGTTTTTTGTAATATGTACAAGAAATTGCTTGCAATCCAGTTAACTTTCGGAATATTTGCTTCAACACTTTGCTTGTCAGTATCTCTGTCACTGTAGATGTTGAGTAAATTTCATTTTTTTTTTATCTAAGGTGGTTTTTCTTCTTAGGACTCAGATGAAAATGTTCCTGTCGAGTCAGCAAACAAACACATAAATACATTTCGTCATTGCTTGCTTCTATTTCACTCTCGTGTAATTTCAACTACTCTTCTATTCAGCCATTGCAAGATTCCCATGATGACAGATCTAAGCAGAGCCAGAACTAGCATCAGTTCCTTCAGGGTGACATCATAACTAGCACCAATCCCTACAGGATGACACTGGAACTAGTACAAATTCCTACACTATGTCACTGGAAATAGCACCTGTTCCTACAGGATGACACTGGAACTAGAACCAATCCCTACAGGATGACACTGGGACAAGTACCGATTCCAGCAGGATGACACTGAAACTAGCATCAATTCCTTCAGGGTGACACTGGTACTAGCAGCAATTCTTGCAGGATGACACTAGCACCAATTCCTTCAAGATGACATTGGAACTAGCACCAATCCCTACAGGATGAGACTTGAACAAGTACCAATTCCTGCAGGATGACACTGGAACTTGCACCAGTTCCTATGCTATATCACTGGAAATAGCACATGTTCTTACAGGGTGACACTGGAAGTAGCACCAATCCCTACAGGATGACACTGGAACAAGTACCAATTCCTGCAGAATGACAGTGGAACTAGCATCAATTCCTTCAGGGTGATATTGGAACTGCCACCAGTTCCTACAGGATGGCAATGGAAGTAACACTAGTCCCTTCTGACTGACAATTGAACTAATACCAGTTTCCTACAAGATGACACTAGAACTAGCATCATTTGCTACAGTATATCACTGGAAATAGCACCAGTTCCTACAAGATGACATTGGTAGTAGCACCAATCCCTATATGATGACAGTAGAACTAGCACTATCATGCCCTTGCCTTTCACTACTGCTGTCTCTACTGCTCTTCTTTCCTTAGTCCCACACAATACTTATTTACCCTTCACAGCCTCTTTTCATACTTTAATTTACATCATCCTTCATTCAATCCTCTTTTCCTCATACACTCTGTAATCACTGAATATCTATAAAATTGTACTCTGTTTCCCACTTTCTCCCATAATGCCTCACTGTAGCCAGCACCACTTCTTTGTAACTTTCATTTTTCTTTTCTAACCTCGTTCTAAAAACCCTTGAACCATTGCCACAACATACACCCCCTAATCACTATGAACTTTCCACCTTCCCAACTTCTTTCACATGGATGGCAGTTTTTCCCAAAATTAGCTCTCTTAACATCCATAAACAACTCAGTATCTGCTCCAGATTCCTTCCCTTCATTCCACAAATCACCAAAAACTGCTTTCTTGATTGCAGACCTGGCACCATTAAAAGAAGTGGTAGCCTTCTATATAAATCACAGATGAAACTACAGGTTGTTAGTCAAGCCTCTCCCAACCCAAAATCGAAGCCAAAGTGGATCCTAACAGAAAAGTTCTTACCCAACATGATTAATTTTCAAATACCTGTAATATACCTCCTCCTACCTCTTCTCTAGAGGAATTTAAAGATGTTATTCAAGTAATTGTACACAACACAAACAAACTCATTAATGTAGAAATATCTGGCTTCATTACAGAATAACTGGTACAAGTAATCAAAAATCCCACCAGACCGAACAGTACAACCTGCAACCATTCCCCTATTGATCTCATCATCCCTAACACGCTAAATCCTCTCTGCAGCATTTAAATCATCACTTTCATTGAATGATCACCACCCCATATGCTTTTCCACCCTTTTCCCAGCTCCAAGCTAATCTCTTTCAGATCCAAATCCATAATAAAAGGTGATGCTTGTCTTGCTTTTCTTAGCTGGTCACATTTTCTAAATACCACAGATGCAAACAAAGCCATTGAACTCCTCACACTTGTTTCTTACTTCTTTTCAGGACTCTTTTTCTTAATCTCTTAAATCTACAATACTAGACCTAAAAAGTTTAATGCATGAAGTAAAATCCCTCCTCCCACTCAGAGATGAATCCTGGCACTTTTGGAAGTTCAATCCCTGCTCCGAAAATATGGAACACTACATTAATTTAAGGAACCTTGCCAAATATGTCATTAGAAGACACAAAAGCCAATCCATGATACAGGCTTAGAACTCTCTCTCACATACTGCCCAAAGAAATTTTGTAAAGAAGTCAATAACCTCAGTGGATGCAAACTACCACACTTAAATCACAATACTACCTTTTCCCTATCAGCGGATGATTTCTAAAAACAGTTTTGCAACCTCCCCAACTGTGCCAGATACCCCCACCCAGATATCCCACTTATCTCTACTGAATATCTTAATTTAATTTGGATCTTATCCAAAGATATCATACCGCTACAACAGGAAATACAACTGGACAGACCTCCAGTTTTAGATAGTCTCCATCCTTAGATAATTTATCACTACTGAAACCAGATTTTAAAACCTCTACAACACATCTTTAACCTCTGTCTCAATACTAATACCATGCATAATATTTGGAAAACTGTCATAATAAACCACTTTCCAAACAAAACCATACAACAATCCACTCCAACCATCGCCCCATCATTATTCATCCAATCTTGTGCAAGATCTTTGAAAAGATTGTTTACCTCATATTTAAAGATTATATTTTAAAAATATCACCTCCACGGCCATATAGGCCTTCACAGATGGCATTCTCATGTCAATTGACAAGGGTACACTATTTACATTCATTTTCTTAGATCTCACCAGGGCCTTCAATGCGGTTAACCACATCTCCCTCATACTCCACTTGACTGAACTAGGCATCAGCCCTGATGTCATTCCCTGGTTCCAGAGCTATTTTACAGATAGATATTTCACAGTTAACTATAACGCTTGTAGCTCCCATACTCCTCATCTACGTAAAGATATTCCTTAAGGCTCTATTCTGTCCCTCTGTTATTTTCTATATATATATATATAACACTTGTAGCTCCCATACTCCTCGTCTACGTAAAGATGTTCCTTAAGGCTCTATTCTGTCCCTCTGTTATTTTCTATATATATAACACTTGTAGCTCCCATACTCCTCGTCTACGTAAAGATGTTCCTTAAGGCTCTATTCTGTCCCTCTGTTATTTTCTATATATATAACACTTGTAGCTCCCATACTCCTCCTCTACGTAAAGATGTTCCTTAAGGCTCTATTCTGTCCCTCTGTTATTTTCTATGTATATCATCGAATTTCCCCTGGATCTTCCTCACCTTACTCTTCTTTTCTATGCTGATGATATGGTCCTCTACCACTCTAACCACTTGTTATCTAGATTACAGAGTGAATTGCAATCTGATTTCCTCTGCCTTGGTGACTGTATCAACAAGAAAAATCTCATTCTTAACACATCAGATGTTCATCAGATCCCCTAATACTATAACAATCTACGGCACGTGAACTAGCAGTAATTGCTGCAGGATGTGAATGAAATTAGCAGAGATCCTTACAGTATGACACTAAAACTAGCACCAGTTCCTACAGGACAGTTTTCAAAATGGTTAATGTCTCTGACTTAAATTTCTTCACTTTCTAATGAAATGTTTCTTTCTTTCTTGCTTTTTTCATATAATCTACTATCACCTTCATAATTTCTTCCTGTCTACATTTTTCTATCCTAGTTAATATTTTATTCCTGTCATCAGCCTTCTTCTTTCCTTACTGATTAGGCTAAATATGGATACAGCTCTTCTTTTATTTCCTTCAACTAATAATGCTGTTTATGAAGTTTTAACATTACTTTTATTTCTCTTATAAGTGCCTCTTTCTTTAGGTAAGTACTTCTAATGTTTTTTTTTCAAACTCTGATACAGCATTCAAATATTTCAAAGTATGGACAATGGTAAACTTCTAATACTTCTTCTAAATCTATGCCTGCATTGCAATATATTTCCATCCTAAAACTCTCTTTTTTACTGATTCAAATAAAAAAATCTTATATTTCTTGTAAAACTAACCCCCCCCCAATTCAGTCCATATTTTATAAAATATGTCATAGAAAAGTGATTCTGCCATAATTCTTCTTTTTGTTCTATTTACTAAACTTTGTATGCAATTTTGATATCCTTCTGTACTTTTATTACTTCCCTATTCTCACA
This sequence comes from Protopterus annectens, assembly GCF_019279795.1. Lineage (NCBI taxonomy): Eukaryota > Metazoa > Chordata > Ceratodontiformes > Protopteridae > Protopterus > Protopterus annectens. The sequence goes on along the minus strand of NC_056748.1, from coordinate 66,812,727 downwards.
TATATCAATCCATATGGCTAAATGGAGGGAAAAACTCCATCAAAAGAGTTCCTCCATCATGTTCTGGAATGTCTACTAATAACATAACACAGTCTATTTCTGTTTTAATCAGTGTTCTAAAATAAGTAAAAAGCTTCTTCATTCCTACATGTTATATGGATGTTACCACATTTTAGTAACTTTTGAACTTTACACATCTTGTGTCACCTTTCTTTTTCTCTTCTTGATATAACAATTAAGGTCTCCTAAAAACATGACTGACCAATAATTTCTCCCCATTGTTCATATGTATAAAGTCAACCTATCCTCATTTCTTTATTAACTAGTCTGACAACCATTATTGGCATTCTTCCAACTGTTACTATACTAAAATCCAATACCTTTATATTAGCCATTTTAAAGAGCAACACTACACCTGAACATGTTTCAGGCCCCAAATTTCATGATATTTTGTTTCTCTACAATATTTTTATTCATATCATATCATTCTCACCTATGGAATGAATGCTCCAGTAAAAGTATAATATATACATCTACTTTGTAAATGCTATTCTATTACATATATTCATCTGTCTTCATTTTATACCATTTACATTAAGCAAAGCTAATCTAATAGTTTTCTTTTCCTTTCCTTTTAAAGTTTGGTAAAACTTTTTTATCCTAAACCTTAACCCTTTCGCCAACTGATCTGCCTTTCCTCTTCAGTTTCAACTTCTTTAGACTGTTTGTCTCACCATGATGGTTCAGACCAGTTTTCTATGATTAATTAATGTATTGCAAACGTATTTGAATATTTTCCATTCCTTCTTGCACTTCTTCTGTTTCTCTGAGTATATTTTGCCCCTTGTCCTTTTTTGTTTGCATTTACTTGACTCATTTTCTTGATCATTTGTTTCATGTTCTATTTTCTCCATTTCAACATTTTCAGAAGGGCTTGCTGTTAAAATTTTACCATTTTTTCCATATATATTTGACTCACCCCTTCTTATTTGTCCTCATATTCTTTACAGTCTAACCAAAACTGTCCAGTTTTATTTTACACTTTCTACATTCCATTTTGTGAATATTAATATTTTATTCATTCTTAGCATACTTTCTTTTTAAACAATCATAAAGTGTGAGCTTTCATCATAAAAGTAATGGGAGTTAGATTACCTCCAGCAATACAGTACCCATCTAGCACCTGTAACATAATACTAGGTAAATAAGAAATATTTTCCTGTTCCATTTTAAAAACCACTTCAGCTTCTCAGCCACCATTCAAAAGATCAAGATCATATTTAATCTTTTTAGAAATCCTTAACTTGTTTGTAGATTGTTTTAACAGACGATAATATCTTGTTCACTTGTTTCAGCTTTTCTAAACTGCACATTAAGTTTTTAACAGTGTGCTACCTTTGACTAAGAAATAAAATAATATTCATTTCGATGGATAACTTTGTTTCTTCCATATACAAAGATCTTTCCATTAATGGAACAGTTTCAAATGTTAAATCATTAAAAACATTAATTTCCCAAGTGTATAAACATCTAATATAAGGGGCTTTAAACCCAACATGAATCACAATACAGTCTCAGATAACATAACTGTTAACAGTAATCTCCTTTTAATTTGGCTAATACAGTAACCTCCTTTTTAATTTTTTAATACAGTAATCTCCTTTTTATTTTTCTAATCCTTGCTGTAGGTCTCCTAGCTTTCTTATATAACACCTTCTTCCTATTCAGTCTACCTTCTCAGCTGTCACCGCTACTTAAGATTTATTGTCGGAGTCCCTTTTGATTATTATCTTGTAATTCTTGGCAGAATACATCTGATACAGTACCCTCCATCTACAACAATTCCAAATCATGAGGATCTCCCAAAAATCGCTCAGCTTCCCTTGATAAAAGAAAATCAGCATTTGGATCACTCTGTTGTATTAAATTTAGCAAGTCTTTGTATTCTGTACTGTTATATACACCTCTGCAGTGCTGGTTACAAATAGTTCCAACTCATTTTTGTGATGGTTAGTCTCTGATTTTCAAATGATTTATGTACGCTCTAATTGTATTTTGGATCTTTCACAATTCTCTGTAGTATTCTCAAGCTTTGCTAAAAAAATACTTTTTTTAATAAAGACATTATGACTTATCACATAAAAAGAGTCAGAGAATTTCCACAATGCCTTGGTCAAGTGTCTCCAAGTCAGTACAAATACCACTTTGAGACTCTCCAGAAAAGAGCTAATAGGCCTCATGAGACTTACATGGTCAATAAAGCATGAATAAAATAAATTGTCTAATAGGGTAGGGAGCATCTGTGAATGTTGCCACTCATGCTAAATTCATGCAATGGACTATGGTATACCTTGGTCATGGCTGAAAATGGTCTTCATTCCAGCCCACATATCAGGTTATCAAAGGCATAAATAAAGAAAATGCAATCCGTTTATTTGAACTGATGCCACGGGAGAGGAGGGTTTAAGCATCCATTCTTTGCTTTATTCCCTTACTACAGTGTGTGCATTTCTAGCCAAGCAATAAGCTATAAATAACACACAATAAACTTAAGTTAATGCAGCCTGATCTATTAAATATAGTTAAAGCGGTAATGAGTTTGGCAATACTGCAGTTTGTGTGTGTATGTGGGGGGACTACTAAGCTGTTGTCCACATGCATACACTTAGATACACTTTCAGTGCAAGCAAGTATAAGTGACAGGGGTCAAAGCAAAACATGCAAGCTGCAAATTGTTAAAACATGTCATTTTTCTCTGGAGTTTATTTTATTTAATATGTTGCAGGATGGTAAATATAAATGGGACAGAACATTGTGTTAGGAGCCAACAGAAAAGAAAACACCACAGAGGAGGAGATTGTGGCTTTCTTTTACCTTGAGGAGTTATAGAAGAAAAAATTGCAGTCAGTTCTGCATTTGTATAACCAGCTGACAAATGTTATATATTTGTAAATAGTATTTTATTGATTAAGTTGATCCCACTTACACCATGTCCTTTTTTTTTCAGAGACCCCCTCCAGTGGCACAGATTCATAAATGGTAAGTAAAAAGAAAAGAAAACAAATTAAAAATGAAAGCTAATTAGAAGTGAAGAAAACAGGATAAATAATAGATTTCGTTCACAATAATGTATTACATAGCAACTTCAGTGCAGTATATGTCCAAATGGTGATACGTTTTCCAAATGCTGTTCTGTCATTCTAGTACAAAACGTTAAGGATATGAAATGCTACCAAGGTTCATTCTGTAGTCATCCGTTTGACTCTTGCAGTCTCTGTTTACCTAGAGTTTGACTGAGTACGTCATATAAACATGCAAAGCTGTCTTCTTTATGGAGGCACATTATTTCCTAGTGGGCTTACCTGGTTAACAAAATAAATAAATAAAATAAGATCGCATTGTTATTTTTTAATTCATAAAAGACATAAGATAGGAATGTCTTACTAGGAGTGAATCCAGAACAAAACCAAATTAAGACTATAGTTGATTCTGATGTACCCTATTCTGTTACATGGCATTTGAATATTTTTTTGCATTCCAGCAATTGGTTTGTACAACTGAAATGCTGACAATGCCTGTACCTGATGTTTTTTTGTCTTGGACCTCAGATGAAGAGAAAAGATAAACTGTGCTGTACCTGACAGCCTGGGAGGACATGATTAACAGACCATGATGCTTTGCCAGAGATGGCCTTCATCTGTCTCCCCCTGAGCTTCAGGCTTCGGGCAAAGGCTCTTGCCTCCCCCATAGTGCCTTTTTTAGACAAAGTCATGAGCACAAAATTACCAATATGAAAAATTCTTCTAAACAAAATTTAAAGGTCATGCTGCTAAATGCTAGGAGTCTTAGCATGAAACTGCACTCATTGCAAGCATTCCTTGCCCTGGAGGATGCTGACATTTGTGCAGCCACTGAAACCCAGTTCAAAGCTGTGCAGAGTACCCCAGCCTTACCAGGTTACTCATCCAGGTCTACTTCAGTTTGTCGAACACTTAATTGAATGAATCACTATTCATCGATCCCTATTCAGCGAAAGATCAATTAAGCAAACAAAAATTTCACTGAAAACTTTCCTGGGGAAATGAAGTGGTTGGCCATTACCGGGTATTTGCCCTTTTCCCCACTGTAGTGTGATCTCGGAGTTGGTATATTTATTTGGCGGTGTGTTTGTCGGGGATAAAGCCCACCACTTTGCAGAGTTTTATATTTTGTTGTCTTTGTTATGATCAGGAGCTGGCCCAGTGGTTATTTTGCCTGGGAAAGTTTTCGCTGAAGTTGTTCACTTAATTGAGCTTTTGCTTAATTGGGTTGAATGAATATTGATTTGCTCAATTAAGTGTTCAACAATATGATATAGATCCATTCATCGTACCATACTTTCAGACCTCAAATGGAGGGCTACAAAGCCAAAGGAGGTGGAGTTCCAATATTTATCAAAGACATACACACCGCCAAGCTGATCAAATGGTATGACACACAGGAGACACTCCAAATGCAGTTAACTGTTGACAAAAAAAGAAGTTATGTACTCACCATAATGTTCCATCTGAGTAGGTACTTCATTTGTCTGCAACCTGTGGGTATCGGATCTGATCTCGGATCTGAGCCAGCAGCTTTCCAAGCTACAAGATCCAAGCTCCTAGCTCCTCCCCCTACCCATAATCCCCTGCTATAGGCTACATTACCTCAGATCTAATTTTTTGCCTCTTACACAACTCTTACCCTCGATAGAGGAAGTAACACCAGATAACTGTCCTAAAGCAGAACAAAGATTTCTTTGGTGATCAGGAATCCCGAAAGGTTCAGGGGATGGCAGGGGGGGTCGGTTGCAGACAAATGAAGTACCTACTCAGATGGAACGTTATGGTGAGTACATAACTTCTTTATCTGAAGTAGTTACTTCATTTGCTCTGCAACCTGTGGGACAGAGTCCCCAGCTACCTAGGGAAAAACCCTGGGTGGCCTTATGGAAGGATATTCCGAAGCACCGCAGAGCCATAGGAAGCCCTACCTCTCGATACCATATCCAACTTATAATGAGAAATAAATGTATGTGAAGAGGACCAGGTAGCTGCTGAGCATATGTCATCCAAGGGGATCCTGGACCAGAAGGCTGCAGAGGTGGCCACAGCCCTCGTAGAGTGAGCGTGAATTCCGGTAGGAACCGGTTTGCCTGCGGATAAGTACCCGTGAACTATGCATTGACAAATCCAATTTGCTACAGTCACTTTGGAAATGGCCTTACCCATGGCCGATTTAGCAAATGACACGAACAACTGGTTCGACTTGTGAAAATCTTTAGTCCTGTGCAGGTAAAAACGCAGTTGTCTGTGCACATCCAATTTATGCAATTTGTATTCTCCTCTATTCTGAAAATTTGGGAAGAACACGGGTAAGTTTATTGATTGATTGATATTTGACTCCGAAGCCACCTTAGGTAAGAATGACGGATTAGTCCTGAGGAACACTCTATCCTTGTGTAAAATGAGATAAGGATGCTTCATACATAAAGCTTGAAGTTCTGACACCCTTTTGACTGAAGTAATGGCCACCAAAAAAGCTGTTTTCCAGGACAAGAATTTTAATGGAATCGAAGCCGTGGGTTCAAAGGGTGGGCCTGTCAAGGCTTGTAAGACTAAGGTCAAATCCCATGGAGGCACCACCACTTTCACCGGAGGCTTCAAGAGGAAAACGCTTCACAAGAAGGTTTTACATAATCTCGTAGAAGTCAAAGATCCGAGTCCATCTCCAACATGGAAATGGGAGATGGCTGCCAATTGCACTTTAACTGTAGAAGCACTTGCTCCTTGTCTAAATATCAACAGCAGGAAGTCTAGAATAGTAGGAATAGGAACTGTAAATGGATCCAGGCCTCCATCTTTAGCCCAGAAAGAGAAATGTTTCCATTTGCTGTAGTAAATTTTCCTAGTAGTCGGCTTATGTGCTGTGACTAGAATGGCCTTAACAGGAGATGAGATACCGGGAGTCCTAGCCATCAGTGGAACTGGAGCAACCAAGCCGCAAGCTTGAGGTTCACCAGGTTTGGGGGTTGGTATCCCGCTGGATGCGAAATCAGGTCTGGAATGGGATCCAGTATCCATGGCGGAGATACACTGCGAGACCGCAGGTAAGGGAACCAGATCTGGTGAGGCCAGAATAGGGCTATGAAGATAACTCTGCTCCCCAACCGACGGGCTTTCTGTATGAACTTCGTCATGAGCGGAAGGGGGGGATAAGCATAAAGTAGACCAGGTGGCCAAGCATGGACTAGAGCATCTCTGGGATTCTCCCCTTCGGGGGGAAGTATTACAAAGTACTCGCTGCATTTTGTGTTTAAGGGAGAAGCAAAAAGACTGCAGCAAGGCCAACCCCATTTGTGAAAGATCTGCTTTGCAACTGATGGATTGAGAGACCACTCGTACGGAGTGAGAATCACTCTGCTCAGTTTGTCCACCAAAATGTTGGACCGGCCCGGAATGCGCGTTGCTACCAGAAAACGGTTGGTGGATATCGCCCATTCCCACACTCTCCTAGCCTCCCGGCAAAGGGGGGAGGACCTGGTTCCTCCTTGCTTGTTTATGTACCAGACAACTGACATGTTGTCTGTCTGGATTGCAATAGTCCCCAGAGGTAGAAGGTTGTGGAGAGCTTGCAATGCTAGAAGCACCGCCCTCATCTCTAGGACATTGATATGCAAAGCGGTCTCCAGGAGAGTCCACGTGCCTTGGACGGTTCTGCCCGAACAATGCCCCCCCCACCCGAGGCGAGAAGCGTCCGTGGCCAGCGTGGCTTGGGGGGGAGGGACAACAAAGGGCCTCCCTTCCCTCAGCTCTGGGACGTGGAGCCACCAAAGAAGGGAGTGCCTGCAAACTCTACTCAGAGGAATCAGAGTATTCAATGGATGGAGTAGTAGGGACCACTGAACGTGAAGGGTCCACTGCAGAACCCTCATCCGCAGACGCGCGTGAAGGGAGAGACTGATCACTGCTGCCATAGATCCTAGTGCCCTCAGGACTAATTCCACCACTGGGGCTGGACTTTGAAGAAGAATTAGCACCTGAAATGACAAGCTGTTCAGCCTGTCCGCAGTTAGCATAGCTCGAGAGATGGGGGTATCTAACTTGGCCCCTATGAACTCCAGGACCTGTACGGGGCAAAGAAAGGATTTCTGGAGGTTTACAGAGATGCCTAAGCTCTGGGCAAGGGTCAGAGCATAATCTCTTGCCACGCAGAGCTGATGCCTGTTGGTGGCGGTAAGGAGCCAGTCGTCTAGGTACGGGAAGACATGAATGCCCTGAAGTCTCAGGTGGGCTGCAACCACTGCCATGACCTTAGTGAACACCCTGGGGGCTGAGGTGAGGCCGAACAGGAGAACCCTGAACTGGTAATGACTGGCTCCCAGCCAGAATCGGAGAAACCTTCTGGATCGTCTGTCCATCAAGATGTGGTAGTACGCATCCTTGAGGTCTATAGAGCACATCCAGTCGTTCTGCCGCAGAAGGGGGAGAATAGATTGGAGGGTGACCATCTGGAATTTTTCTTTGGGAATGAACAGGTTCAAAGCGGAGAGGTCTAGAATGGGTCTTAGGTCCCTGGTTTTTTTTGGCACTAAAAAGAACCTGGAGTAATAACCCAATCCGGACTGGTCTGGGGGGACAGGCTGGATGGCTCTTTTTTCTAGCAACTTCAGGACTTCTGAAGCTGCTGCCTCCCTTCAATCGGGTGGAACATCGGGGAGGTGTCTGGTCGAGGGAGGGTAGTTTATGAAGGGAATGGTATAACCTCTGGATATGATGTGGAGCACCCATTGATCTGTCGTAATGGACTCCCAGTTTGACAGGTGCTCTGACAACCCCCCCCCCCGACTGCCTCCAGAGAGGGACAGCCGGGTAAGCCCTCAGGGCTGCTGCGCGGGTCTATCCAGGAAGGGTTCCCTGGACCTAAAGTTACCCGGTCCCCCTCTGCCTCTGGGCCAGCGTCCTCCTTGTCCTCCTCTGCCTCTAGAGGACGAGGGGTCCGAAGCTGGATGAGATTGCTGGGACTTACAGAACCACAGCTTCTTTTGTCCCCTCTGATTCCTAGAAAAGGATCGTTGGGGATTAGAGAAGCGGACCCCGATGGCAGACAGCGTCTTCCCATCCTTCTCGCTTTGGACCAGCGTCTCGCGAACGGTCTTGGCGAAGAGCGAAGATCCGTCAAAGGGTGCATTCGCGAAGGACACCTTGAAGGGATCTGTGAAATCACAAAGACGGAGCCAGGAGTGACATTGCAAGACGACCCCGGCTCCGCCGGCCCTAGCGCCTCCCTCCGTGGCATGGGAGAGTAGATGCATGGACATGTTAGAGATGGATTTCAGAGTGGCCATACGAGTCGAGAACACTTTTTTGTCCTCGACCGACATGGACTCCGGGGGGTCTGCAGCGTATTCCTTAATTAAGTCTCGTTGCAGCCTAATGGTATGTGCCATATAGTTCAGCGCCCTTATAGAAAAGGTCGCTGAACTAAACATCTGCTTCCCAATGTGGTCCAGTGCCCGAGATTCCTTATCTGGCAGGTGAACCGAAGAACTCTCCTGCGCGGGTTCTCTCTTGGTGGCAGCCGCCACTAACATGGCATCCACGGGGGTTCCCTTGGCCCAAGACTGTCTATCCACTGGGGGGCTAAGGATCTTGTCGGGTTGTTTCGGGATAGGCTCCACGGTGTCAGGCTCCTTCCACGCCCTGGTAGTAATTAGGTCTACCAGGGGGTCAGCCGGAGGGGACACCCAAGAGGTAGAAGGGCCTGCCTCAAATGCATCCAGGAACACGGATTCATCCGTGGAAGGTTTTTGGGCAGATCACCCCCCTCTAATATGCAACATTTCCATGATGTCTCCGAAGGAGACATCCTCGGGGGGTGACCTTGGGGAACCTTCCCCTTCATCTAAATCCGTGTCAGTTGTAACAGACTCGGGGGAGTCCAGGTGCCTCCTCTTGCACCATTTACGAGGGACCTCCTTGGTGGGACTGTCCGAAGAGGGCTCGTCAATGGGGTCCTGTTCCTCCAAGGGAACCAACTGGAGGGCTTGAGCAGACTGTCCCAATGATCAGATGATAGAGGATAGACCCACATGCAGCAGGGGTACGGGAGGATCCGACGCCCGAACCGGGGACCTGGAGGTCCTCGACAGTACCCTCTCCACAACCTCAAAAGCTGAAGGAGAGCTACTCTCACCAGGCTCCGAGAGCAATCTCCTCGGCTCCGAGGTAGGAATCGGGGACGGAGCCGATGCAGCCGGAGCCAAGAGAGAGATGCGCTCCGAACCCAACGGAGTCGAAGACACACCAGCTCCCCCGGATCCGATGCTCAGCCCTCGGCCCCGAGAGCTCGGATCCGACATACTCGAAGGCACAGTCGGCGTCGAAGCGACCGGAGCTATCGGCATCGATGAATCCCCGGTTCCGAAGGGGCCCAGATCCAATAACTCCGAGACCCGAAAACGGGTCAGAGAAGGAGTAATCGGAGCAAACATGGGGGCCGCGCTCCACCCCAGGGGGGGGCAAGAGCACCCCCATCTGCATCTGGGTCTGGATGAATCGGCGCATCATCCGATCCATATCCGCTTCAGTGAGGCTTCTAGTTGATCTTGAAGAAGTCGTCGAGGCGGGCCGGGAGGGCCGCCTCGACGACCTCGAGGGAGACCGATCCTCCTCCTACAGCTCTGCAGAAAAATGAGGCGAACGGAGCCGAGAGGGGGGGGGATCTGGAGACCCTAGTAGGAGACCTAGCCAGTTTAGACGGCGGGGCTGAGGGTTGAGTCTCAGCCTGCCTTTTGTGGGACTTATTTCCCTTGTCCTTATGCCTTTTCTCCACCTTAGTTGCGGTACCTGAATCCCCCGAACTCACAATCAAAGAGGGAGGTTGAGTCCCAGGTTGAGTCGGGGGCACAGAAGACGCGAGGGCTGCTGAGACAGCCTGTGCCTGAGAGGGGGAGGAAGAAGAAGCCGATTCCTGAGGCAACAAGCCCGCCAGGATCAGCTTGTTCTTCCTGTCCCTGAGAGCTCGGGGATTAAAGGCCGCGCAGATTGTGCAGGCCAATGACAAGTGGGCCGCCCCCAAGCATAAAACGCACTGACTGTGGCCATCCACCTGCGAAAGCTTATGGCCACACTCAGTACATTTCGAGAACACCACCTTAGGCCCTTCAGCCATAACACCACTCGCACCAAGAACACACCCAAACACTAAGAGGGGGGAGGGTGAAAGGCGGGAACTACCAGGAAAAACTAGTTAGAAAGGGAAAACAAAGATATTTAACTAAACTACACTATAGCTAACTAACGCCAAGAACTACACACTCTCACAACTAGAAAAAAGATTTTTTTTTTTACAGAAAAAAGAAAAGGTTCAATCTCACCAAAAGCCAAGGAGCTCTTCAAACGTAGCTGCTTCAGCCACGGCAAAAAACGATCTGAGGTAATGTAGCACATAGCAGGGGATTATGGGTAGGGGAAGGAGCTAGGAGCTCAGATCTTGTAGCTTGGAAAGCTGCCGGCTCGGATCCGAGATCGGATCCGATACCCACAGGTTGCAGAGCAAATGAAGTAACTACTTCAGATCACCTATTCAAATCATAACGAGTTACAGACCACTAACCATGACTCAGGACACCCACTCCACCTATCTGGACTTACTTGAATCCATCAAGATTCAACTCTCTACCCTGATACTGGGTGACTTTAACTACCCAACCATAGAGTGGAAGATCTATTCTAGCCCAAACATGAATGTCCAGAGATTCCTCAGCTTTGTCAATGCCAGTGCATTGAATTAGCTGGTCGACACCCCTATCAGAGGTGAAAATATCCTGGACCTGGTCTTAACGAACATGAGTAGCCACTGTAGCACCCCAACAATGTCAGGTAAGATCTGCTCCCTTACTCTACCCCAATTCCTACCCTCCCCTACATACCCTAAATTTATTTTCCATCCATCTTGTCACCTCCCCTAATCATTCAATCAATCTACAGATACAGACACACCTCACAACCATCACCCTCCTCTCTACATTTCACACCACACCCACTTTCACCTTACAGGTATAACCCCCTCCCCTACTGCTCCCCTTCACTCATTCTCCTACATACTATGCACTCTTCTCTAATCTTATTCACCGTGACTTTAATTCTCTCCTCCACCTACCACTCTAACCATGCTCATTAATCTGATAATAACATTACCTCTTCTTCTACTCTCTACCCTTACATCTTACCATACCAACATTCATTATCTCAAATCAACTTCTACCTCCTCCTGTATCAATAACACCCATTTAAGCACTGCATCTATTATCATGTCTCCATCATTACACAACACCTTTATCTCTCACTTTTTTCATTATAAACTACTCAGGCTGTCTCCCTCCTATAACATTAGACTTAAACATACGCTCATTTAAAAAATATTATCCTCCAAAACCCAATATAAAACCTTTCATCCTCCTACAAGCAGGTGATAATCACCCTATCCCAGGGTCAACCATACCAAACCCCACCCCTGCCCAAATAATCCACCCTCCTATCCTACTAACACTCCCTCACACAGTCCACCCACATCTCCATCCTTTTCTAATCCCCCATTCTTCCAAACACTTATCCATAATGGTTATCAACACTCAAAGCCCTCTTGATAAAATCACTGACCTTCATGCTTGGATCTCCCAGTATTGCACCCACCTTCTTGTACTCAGAAACATGGCTCATATTCCAAACTCTGATATCTTGCCTCCTGGCTACAACATCTTTCAACTAGATAGGACCACTATAAAAGGTGGAGGTGTAGCAGTTCTTTACTCCCAACACCTCTCTCTTTTCCCCATTCCAGTAAACCTACCTGATTTTCACCCAGCAGAAATCCTAATAGTAAATTGCCACCTTAATGACCATAAGAAGCTTGCTATTGCTGCTGTTTATATTCCTCCTGGCAAAAAACATCCATATTCTTGAAAACATACTTTCCTGGGTTTCTCAAAACCTATCCTATGAAACTGTACTGCTAGGATATGTTAATATAGATTGAAATTACACTGAGACCCCCTCTCCTGTACAAAGCATCAATCTGTTCAGTTTCACCCAACTTATCTGCACCTCTACAAGACTCACCAAATACTCCAATTAAGGCACAACAATTGACTGGATCCTGTGCAATAACCATCAATTTTATCACAACCCAACAACACTTCCTGATGCCCTAAGTGAACAGTTACCCATCAGTATACAGAGATACTCACTCCAACAACAAAAATCACATCTATACAAACTCTGCCGAAAACTCAAAGACTTCAACTCCTCCACTCTCAATGACAGCCTTTCCACCATTAACTGGTCTATCTTGCACTCTCTTCCTCTTGAAGATGCAGTACTAGAATTTAACCACATGTTCCTAAACACCCTAGACTCAAATTACTCTCCCTGGCTCAGTAAAGACACTCATAAAGTAATGCATAAAAGAGGCAATGCCTGGAAAATTTGGTAACAAAGTAAATCCCCCACCCATCTCCAACTATTTAAAGAACTTAGGAACTATGCCAAGAAACAAATATACAAAGAGAAAAAGACCTTCTACACCAAGATACAAACCACTGCTCAATTGAACCCCAAAAACTTCTGGAGAAGTATTAAATCTATTCCCCATCCTGGTAAACCTTAAACTCCCAATCTCTACCCTAACCTCCATGACCAAGACACTGCCACCCTCCTCAACCAGTTTTTCATAGACTCCATCAGCAAACTGACTAATACGAGACAGAATCCCCCCAAAAGTTAATACCCCAATCTGCAAACAACACAAGATTCTCTCTCAACCCTATTTCTGCTTCCTACATAAAGTATCTGCTTCTCAAACTTAAACCATGTTCTCCTTCTGCTGACAAGTTCCCCCTCACTTCCTTAAGCTTGAAGCAAACTCCATCACCTATTCAGTCTCTATTCTTATTATTCGATCTATTAAAGAAGCTACTGTACCCAAAATCTGGAAATCCTTCTACATTATCCCCTTCACAAAGGTGGAAACTCCAGTGATCCCTCTAATTACATGCCTATCGCTATACTTTGTACCACTATCTAAGATTCTAGAAAAATGCATTCACAACCAAATACTTAACTTTCTCCTCCAAAATAGCCTCTTCACCCCTACCCAACACGACTTTCAACCTTACCACAGCACCTCTACAGCCCTTCTATCCTTCACCCACACCATTGCTGAAGCTAGGAACAGCAATAATCTAGTCTCATGTCTGTTTCTAGACTTATCTAAGGCATTTGATATGTTATCACACCTTAAACTTCTGACTAAATTGGCTAACCTTAATCTATCCAGCTCAACTCTCTCATGGTTCACCAGTTATCTCACAGACAGACTACACTCAGTCAGATGGCAATCTTCTTGCTCTTCTTTCTTACCTATACACACCAGCATACCCCAAGGTTCTAGTCTTGGACCCCTTCTCTTCAACATCTTTATTAATGGCCTCCACTCTCCTTTCTAGCCTCATACAGTATGCTTACATTCTGATTACATCCTCCAACTCAATCTCACAACTTCAGACACGCACTCAACAATCTTTCCTTCTTGTAGAAAACTGGCTAAATTTATTTATTTATTTCACATTTGTTAACCAGGTTTGTCCAACTGAGTTTGCAAACAAACCTATTTTCAGTGGAGATCTGATGGGAAAAGTCCCAGCAAACATAAGTAAAAATAAAGTGACAATATACAAATATTAAATAACAATCACAATACAAAATCATTGTAAAAAAGAAAAGGTTATTAACTATTTGCATTGCATTGATAGTAAGCAACCCATTTTCAGTGGAGACCCAAGGAGGAAACAGGAGACCCAGCAAACATAAGCAAAGGTAAACATACAGGACAAAAACTATTAAAAACACTGCAAATATGAAATTAATAATAAAGAGAAAAACAAAAGAAAAAAATTATGAACACTAAGGGTTGCACTGATAGTACTGGACTAAAATTTACTACATATGAGAGTAAAAACAAAAAGATAATCGTTGTTCATAAGAAGGACAATGTATTGACATTGATAGGAAGTGGAGGGGAGATAAATAGTGCGGAGAATGGGAGGGGGCTATAGTAGGGCTATAGTAGTAGAACTGAGGGTTTAGGAGGTTAGTTTAAGCAGAAGTTATGAACAGAAAAAGAAAGTTAGGAGATGCAACAGGTTATACAGTAGGACAGACTAAGACTACGTGTGGTCAAGGCAACAGTATAATTTCAAGTTTAGTAGATGGGCTTTAAGCTCCTTTTTAAAACAGGGAAAGGAAAGGAAAGGTTGGCTCTAATATGGAGAGGGAGTTTGTTCCAATTTAGTGAGACAGAGTGTTTGTAAAGTAGTTTGCCAATGTTCCTTTTGGGTTTATAAACTGAGAGAAGATGCTAAATGATGATACTCAGCTTATCTTAAACCCTAAAAAATCAAAGATACTCCTCTTTCTCCCCCAAAACAATGACCTACCTTCTCTATCACTTCATTAATAACACCATTATAAATGTAGACACTCACACAAAATTACTTGGAATGACTAATGATGACCAACTAAAATCCGACTTGCACATTCATCAAGCAATTAAGAAAACTAACTAAAAACCTGGCATGCTATACCGCAACTCAAAATTCCTCTCTGCTGATTCTAGACACACCCTGGTCCAAGCCTATCTCCTTCCAAGTCTCCTCTATGGATCACCTGTCCTCACCAACCTTTAATTCTGTCTACTTTCCAGGCTAGAACAAACCTATAATAACATTGCCAAATTTGCAGCCAACTTTCCTAATCCTACCCACCATTGTATAGCTTTCCACAAGCTACAATGGCTTAAACATGTACACCCAAAATTTACCCAGGCAATCTCCTATATAAAACATCTATTACAACAATCTGGAACAACCTCCCATCTAACTTGCGAAATATCACACAAACAAATCGCTTCAAAAAAGAACTAAAACACTTCTTCCAGAAATCCAGGACCTGCTCCTGTCAGGATCCTTCTTGACCACTCTCTTTCTCATTATTGATTTTTATCTTAGTCAAATCTACTTAATCCTAAAATCCTTGACTGCAAATTGCATACTCCTCCTTGTAGTTTTTCTCAGATGATATGTATTTCTAGCTATTTCTGTGATGTATCTGTATATGTTAACAGTTATGCTGTAATTTTACTACACTGTATGTTATCTAGTTAATACTCTAATCTGTGTTATAAAAGCACTTTATTGCCCAAAAAACACAAAAGCAAAGCTTTTAAATCAATCAAACTCTTTATCAATGCATTAGATAATTGATTACATCATTTTTGAAACAAGTATGTGTTGCAAAGGTCATTCTATCACAGTCTAAAACAACATCACATCACAGAATCTATTACTTCTCTAAAACCTTAAGGTGCAAATAGAAATAAATACATAAATTAACACAATAAATAAAATATAATTAGTAAGGTGTTGATGTGAGGTCCTAAATACTAATTTGTATTAATTCTAACAAATATGAAATATAATTGGATATATCATTGAATATAGCCCTGGTTGAAACTTAGACAAAATTTTGCTTATATTTCAAAATAGTTTAATACTATTTGTAGTATTTAGACTATGGTGGTGGTGCTGCGGTAGCGTTGTCGCCTCACAGTAAGATGTTGTCCTGTTCGATTCTCAGCTAGAGCATCCTCTGTGTGGAGACATGCGTGAATGGGCATACCTTCACTGAAGTTGTGCATCAGGGCCGGCAACTCGGCATGTAAAAATCTACTGCCAATCATTAGTGGACCGGAGTTCCGCTGTGGCGACCCCTAACTGGGAAAAGCTGAAAGTTACAACAACAGCCCTGATGGTGAGTCTGCTGTAAGGAAATGTATTAATTTATACTCTGCTGTTTCAGGTCTGTTGATTAGGTCACCCCCTTGTTTGTGTAAATATACTCTCTGAAGTACTCTAAACTTAAAAACTATGCTATCCTTTCCTTTAAACTTTTGATTTTTGTCATATTTAGAAACATTAACTTTTCATACGATTAGCGAAATAAATAGCATTTTCGTGTAACATGTCACACATGCCTGAAATCTGAAAATTCTTTTAGTAATAGGGTGTATATATTCTTTATCTAAATTTAATTAATGACAGTGAACACAATTATGACAAGGAACTGTACATTTCTTAGCAGTAGATAACACCCTAGTGTGACACAATGCCTGATCTTTATAGCATGGCCATTGTTTTGAGTTTCTCTCTTTCTTTGTATAAACTGTGGTTTATCACCAACTAACTTCTCAACCTCAGGGTCAGAATTTAAGATAGTCCAATTTTTTTTAATTATTTTTCTAATCAAATGAGTGTGTCTGTTAAATTTGGTAACATAACTTGTAGAAAATTTCCTGTTATCTGTTTTATTTCTCATAATGGTGCTACCATTAGAGAAGTAGGATTTGCTTAGGCCCTCACATTTCAAAATAATAAAAATTCATGTTATTGTTTACCAAATCATAACTTCTTGTGCAATAACGAGGAGTCTGGATGACTTGAAAGCTTATATTGACTATATGACATTAATGAATGAGTTCTTTTCCTAGACAGAGACAGAGTTTTTTTTTGCAGAAATTGAATGTTTAGAATATCAGATGGGAATTCTGCCGAATTCCCTTCTATTTCAAGTGAATACATTGATATGCTTGATAAACTGAAGTTTTTTGAGAGTAAAATATTATTAAAAAATGCAAGCTGCAGTGGGACCTGAATGATTTTAAAATGGGAAATGTCTTTTCTTTGGCCTAGGGAAGCGGGACATCATGTGCCTGTGCATACAGCTGCTGCTAGCATGCACACACAACAGGTGAATGGTGCTGATATGAATGGATGTTCGACTGTTAATGGGGTGTTTAAACCAACTGAGAGCAGCCCGTGACAGTTTATGTACAGGAATGAGAGAAGCTCGAAACAATGGTTGTGCTATAAAGATCAGGCATTCTGTCAGTATGGGGAGTTATTTACTGCTGGGAAGGGTGCGGTTCCTTGTCATAATTGTGTTTGCTGTCATAGTATAAATTTATATAAAGAATATATTTTCAGATTTCAGGCATTTGAGAAATGTTGCACTGAAAATGTTATTTATTTTGCTAATTGCATGAAATGCGAATGTTTTTATATAGATAAAACTAATCAAACATTTAAGGAAAGGATAGGATCTCATTTATCAGATATTCATAGGAATGTTGAGACACATGCTCTAAGTAAACATACTATGCAACAAGGTAATGAACATAATTTTAAGTTTAGTGTACTTCAGAGAGACTATTTACGTAAACAAGGGAGTGTCCTAATTGGTAGAACTGAAATAAAAGAGTATAAACAGATGGATTTCTTTGGAGCAGACTCACCACCAGGGTTAGGCAATATGAATGGTATTAAACCTATTTTGAAATGTAAGCAGAGTTTGGTCTAGGTTTTGGCCTGGGCTATATTTAATAATATTGAAAAATGATATGGAGCTGCTTACCGTGATGGATTTGAAGTCTTCTTAAGACACTCAGTCTTGCTGGCTGTATTCTGCTAAAATCAAAGTCTGGTTATATTTGCATTCACAGTCTGTTGCATACAGAAACTTGCAGAATATACACTGATGAGAGAATATACTTTGCAGCACCTGTCTTTAAGAGCAGTAACCAATAACTTTATAATAAACCACATCTGTTACAGCTTAAAGTACTGTTCCACTTTACTTCTCATATAGTACAGATGATGTGAGAGATATAACATTTGCCTCGAGACAAATGTGTCTCTACCTATACCTCCAACATAACTAGATTCATACAGATCTTTATATACAATTTTAGTCATGCACATACATATACATTTCCTCTTGGTATTCTATTTTGGAGAATTGCTCATCCTGTAGAAACAATACTAATTGTTGCAGATGCTGATGCAAATGCTGACTTGATAATATTATTTTTAAGCTTCCTTGTTTAACAATGTCTTGTCACATTTTTGCTGAATTTATAAGAAGCCAACTTTTCTGACAGTGTGAACATCCTGTATTCTATTTAGATCTTTGTATAAGAACATCTGTTCTTGTGCCAATGCTGATAACAGTGTCCTGTTGTCCATGCAGAAAAACATGTTTTTTAAGGAAACACATTGTCACAGTGTCATTGTCCATTCTTTAAAAGCAGATTTTGCATTTTTGCTCTTGCATACATCCTGTTTTTAAGTCTGTAAGGGAAAAATGTCCTTTCAGCATATTCCTTATTTTCCAAGCCATGGTTATTTAGTATGAATACTGATCACATATTACTAAACTCTATTTCTAGATTTAAGAAAGCTTTATTTTATACCTTATTTATGTTACATATTTGTAACAGAATTACTTTCAACCTTTTATTCACTGTTAAGTACACTCTAACAGATATATTTAATGATATTTCATAATTGTCATATTTAATATTATAAATATTTAGTATTTAGGACTTCACATCAGTATTTTATTAATTGTATTATACATATTGTGTTTATAGATTTGCACTTGCACTTTAGGGTTTTAGAAAGGTAATAGATTCTGTCATGTGATGTGGTTTGGACTGTGATAGGCTGGCTTTTGTAACATATGCTTGTTTTAAAAATGATATAATTAATTATCTTATGCATTGATTAAGAGGCAGGCATTTGAAAGACATGCGTAAATGGGCATGCCTTCGTTGAAGGTTGAATGTCGAGCTGGCACCTCGGCTTTCATCAAAATCTACTGCCAATCATTAGCGGACCGGAGTTCCGCTGTTGCGACCCCTAACTGGGAAAAAGCCGAAAGACAACAGCAACTCTAATCTGTGTTATTATGTAAAGACTTCACTTTTGGAGCTTTTCTCTTGGGGTCTTCACTGAAAATGGGTGTGTGCTCAGTTTGACCAACCCTGTTAACAAGTGTGAAATAAAAATAAATAAAAATCACTTTTGAAGTCACTATCTCCCCTGACACCTTTTGTCAGGGTCAAACAAAAAAAAAAACTTTTCCAAAGCTGACTACAGTCTCTTCAGAGCAGGTATAAGCAGCTTCACAGACACTGCCCCTTCTGCTGGAACTAGCACTAATGTCCAAGCCTACACAAAAAAACTATATGAGTACCTACATAGCTGTATGGACTCAGCAATACCTGACAGGACCAAATCATCTTCCTCAAGGAAGAGTAAACCTGTCTGGTGGACAGCAGCAATAAACAAACTCTATAATAAAAGGAACAAATTGCAGTCCAGGACCAAGAAGGAACAGATGCCAAGATGGAAGCAATCTCTCCTTTGTCTGAACAAGCAGATGAGGTCACTGGTGAGATCCTCTAAGGCTAACTTTGAGTCCAACTTGGCCACATTCACTAAGGACAATCACAAGACCTTCTTCACCCAAATTTGTTCTGAAGTTGTGTCAATAACACCACATATACAACTTCCATAGATATAGCCAACCTGCTGGCAGACAAGTTCAGTGAAATATTCAACCCCCGTCTCCCCCATTAGTAAACCAGGACATCCCCAGCACCTGCCCCCTCCCCTCATCACCAGGGAGCAGCTCTTCAATGGTCTCTCAAAGGCAAAAAAATACAGTCTCCATGGGACCCGATAACATCCCTGGCTGTATCCTACATGAATTCAGGTATGAGTTCTCAGCTCTATTAGGCACCCTATTCAACCAAAAGCCTGAGCACCAGCTTCATCCCAGCTGAATGGAGGGCAGCCATTGTCATCCCACTACACAAAGGTGGATCATCCACTGACCCAGGGAATTATAGGCCTATCAACCTAACTAGCCTGATCTGCAAAGCCATGGAATGCATTATCATGGACCTTATAAACAAGAACATTGGCAACCTCCTAAAGCTTGACCCTACACAGTATGGTTTTGTTAAAGGGAAATCATGCCTGTTAAACTTGGTCAACTTCTTCAAAACAGTCACCAAAGCCATGGACAAGGGGAAGACAGTGCTCACTGCCTACCTTGACCTATCCAAAGCCTTCAACACTACTCCCAACTCGGGCATAATAGATAAACTCTTCCAGCTAGGCGTCAACCCATATGTTACCAGATGGGTAGCTAACTGGCTCACTGATAGAACACACTCAGTCAAAATAGGGGAAGCTACCTCTAGTAGTATACCCGTAATGAGCAGTGTACCCCAAGGATTGATCATTAGGCCTCTATTGTTTGGAATATACTTTTCTGAGGTGCAAGCCAAAACCAGTGGTCTGTGGCTGACCAAGTTGCAGATGACTGCAAGCTGGCTGCTATCTTAAGTTTCCTTAGTGATGTGAACATCCTCCAAGAGACCCTTACCCAAACTAATGACTGGTGTCAGAAGCATTGTCACTGAATGCCAAGAACTGCATCATTATCCCCTTTGGGGAAAATAGCATCCCCACTGTTTATCACATTAATAACATATTAAGCACGTGATCAGTAGTGAGGGACTTGGGCACCCAGGTTGATAGTAGCCAGACTTTTGACCACCACATTGCCTCTGTTATACGGAAGGCTTTCTACATGGCCCACCATCATAAATATGGATATTTCATCCAAGAACAAGGAGGTCATAACATCCCTGTACTCCTCCTTTATCAGACCCATTATCTAGTACAATACCCCTTCCGGCATGTACCTTGCCAAGCACATGCAGCAGCTGGAGAGACCACAGAGGTTCCTGACCAGGAAAATCCAGGGTCTCAAACACCTATCCTATACAGATAGGCTAAAAGCCCTGTCCCTTTACTCAGTCTCATACAGACTGCTCAGAGGTGGCCTGTGTCTGACATACAAAGCCATCTCAGACCCAGCCTTGATGGAGTTGCTGCATATCCATATTTAAAAACTCCACTCATGCAACTTGCACACAAGGCCTCAACCTGGTCTGTGACATTAATAGAACTTGTTAGTGGGATAGATTTGTGTCCCAAAGACTTCCCCATCCATGGAATAGACTCCCTCTCCATGTCAAGCAGAGTACCTCTCTAGCCCTCTTTAAGAGGAACCTGGACAACTGGATGAGAAACAGAAAATACAACCCTGGGATCTCATCTGTGTCCCTGCTGGACAGGGGAAACAGGTGCTGACATTGTGGGAACATGAGTGAAATTCTTGGATAGGCTTATAAGGGCCTTCGGGTCAATAGCCTAGTACTATCCTATGAAGCTATGAACCTATAATGCCTGAGCTATCTTCAGCATGCTGCTCCACGTATTTATCATTGAGCTTGGAATGAACAATCGGACAGGTAAAGTAGTCGGTCTTATACTAGGAGAAGCATGTGCTTATACCTAGATAGGGATTTATGAGCTCCATTGTTCAAGTTCTGCAGTTTTGGTAGCAAATTTGAATAATTCTGCTTCATCACCCCACAAAAATAAATACATACATAAGAATATACATACATGTGTTTCTGTGTCACTGAAGTTCCATAACATGCATTTATTTATGTACGCATGTATGTATGTATGTATCTGTGTAGACATTTATTTATTTTTGGCCAGGCAAGTCATACTGGGCTTATGGTCTTTCTGTTTTCTGGGTATACATGATGCAGTGTTTATATTGCTTATGGATAATTAAGCTTGGACAGCAGGCAATTCCACCTATCCTTTTCAGAAAGTACCATGGCATCTTTGCCATTGACTTGAGCTACCATCAGCTTAAGCAGGTGAAACTGTTGTTTAAACAGGAAGATATCTATAGCATACACTACCATTACCAATGGCAGATTTAGGCATGGGCGCAGGGGAGCGCGCCACCCCCTTTTTAAAGCTGTTCTCTGAGTTAGAAAAAAAAAAAGAAATGCACTGCACTGTGCTTTTGTTAACATCAGAACATGTAATGCCAAAATATATGTGTTCCGATAAGCACTGAACTACAGAGTTGAACGACATCCTGTTCAAGTTACTTGAATCAAGTATTGAAGGAGAACTGCTGTAGTGAGCATGGAACAGTGTTCAAAAACACTGAGGTCTTTTTTTTCCTTAAAGGGGCACTATACCAACTGAAAATGCCTTTTCCGTTCTCGACCCAAAACCTAAACATCAGTACTCACCCTCATATCTCATTGGTGTAATAGGCAGTCCCACCCACAGAATCATGCTTCTGCATAACCCTTTGTCCCTTCGATGTTTATATTCCCTATGGAATGAAAAACTCTGTGTTTGTATTCCAGGCAGTATTATAAATCTATCCTGCTTTCTGTAGATGGACAGAGCATTGAAAGTTCCAGTTTCATTATTTAAATAATGCACATTTTGACTATTTGTGGCTGAAATAGCTGCCATTTTTGTATTAATTGCATTATTTTTTAAGACATGTTATTATGTCATAGGCATCTATTTTGTAAAGTTGTATATATTCATTTTATAAACTTTATTTGTCAGTGCAACTCTCTCTTAAACATAGCAGTAACGTCTTCTGATTACATAACGGCAAATAAATGTCAGTAGGTAATTGCGCAATGCCAATTTGCGGTAGAACGTCTAAATTAGAGATCCTGCCTGGAATATTTTTTTACTGCATAGTACAGAGTTCCGCTGTGGCAACCCCTACCCGGGAAAAGCCGAAAGACACAAACAAACAGTGCTTCTTATTGCTATTATTATCTAAAGTCATGATATAAATCCCGTTTCCTTGATGGCACAGATTTTCCGAGCAGAGTCAGTAACACATACAGCTAATGTATATGTAATGACTCAGGACGGTTGCATGTGAAAAGGGAGTTGTTACGCGAGTTATGGTCTTTGTATCTACTTGCCTCAGGAACACCAAACGAAGATCACCACGATGTAATAAACAATATATTCTTTTATTTATAAAATAACAAGCACTTTCGCATACTGTCCAGTATGCTTCATCAGGTACTTGCCTGTGAACAATTTCTTGTCTTCCTAATTGGCAATGGCAGTGAACAGTTTTAGGACTGTACTTTCAAAATGCAAGCAGCTGCTCATTTTGCTTAAGAATTGCAATTAAATGCTGTTAGAAATAATTTTACAGCTTTTGAAAAAGTTTAATTTTTTTTTTACCTTGGATTGGCATCTGAGTGAGTGTGCTTTTGTTTAACTGTTTGTGTGGAACTGCAGTTGGTGTATCATCTGAATTCAAGTTCTGTAAGGGCTTCATCCACTTTAATTGCTTGCTAGCTCGTCTATGTTCTGGTTAGAATTGTTGTTATGCCGTGTGACCATACCTTTCAACTGTCCACATTTTTGCCTCAAATTTTTATTATGTCCATCATAAAATTTGTGATTCTCTGGATTTTTGTGGCAAATCAATGAGTATTGAATTCAATAAATAATGACAAGATTTTGAGTTTCAGACTTCATATATTTCAGAAATTGCATGGTAAAACAAAACCTTTTATTCTAGCAACTTTCAAGTTTATAATACATATTTAAATTTAATATTTAAAAATTGTCCCTATTTTGGGGGGTTTGTCCAGATGCTTTTGTACTAAGAGGTTGACAGCTAGGCATGTGACATTCTTGCATGTCAAGCCAAGTGGGTGAATTGCTATTTTGTACTGGAAGGGTGCAGCCAGCAGAAATACTGACAGTGAAGGCACATTTGTCTTCAGTCTAAAGGTGTACGGAGTTTTATCTCTTAATTTTTTGGCATGGCAGTGATTTGGTATGCTTGGAGAATCTGAGATATGATGAATGGCAGGAACATTGTAAGTCTATGTTTGTCTAAACAGGTTGTTTTGTGTTTGTAGTCATGCTTGTATCAGTTTTTTTGTTATTTTTTATAAATGTATTTTTTCCTCTCTTCTCAAACATGCAGTTTGTACAGTACTGAGTATAGCTGTACAGTACTGTTATGCTGCACTAGGATATGGTGACAGTGTTTTTTCCCCACTGGTAATACTCTTGCAGTTAATGACAGGTCTGTTTGATATAGATGTTCCATTTTAAATGTGTGGATAGTGATGAAACACTACACGCAGTGCATTGTTGGAGCATCAGTAATGTCAAGAAGTGTTTTTTTTTTACCTTTCCTCTCCTCCATGTGGAGTTATCACCTGTTCCTCTTTCTGCAGAGTGGTCCCTGTTTGGTTGCTTGCATCTTGTGGGTGGGGCTTAAAATGCCAAATATCCTGAGATTTTGTGATAAAATATATTGGGTTGCATGAACAATTATTTTGTTCATAGGTTCATAGGTTGGTATTAGGCTATCTGCCCGAGGGCATTTATAAGCCTAGCCAGAATGTGTTGCCTTTCGCCGCCCCATTAATAAATTAACTGTGCCTCTGTCGAGCAGAGCCAATGACGTGATACCCGGGGTGTATTTTCTGTTTCCCATCCACTCATCAGGGTTTCTCTTGAAGAGTGTTAGTGAGGGGCTCTGCCTAATGTAATTACGGATTTTGTTCAAAATCATGGGGAGTCTCTGTGACAGGAATCTGTCCCTCCAGCATGTTCTATTTATTGTTGTGGTGAGGTTTAGCTCACTAGAGCGCGTGGCTCGCTGTGACATGGATTGCTTTAGGTGGAGCATATCCATTAATTCTGAGTTGGACATGGCTTTGTAGGTCAGGCAGAGATCACCTCTGAGTAAATGATATGCCACTGAGTACAGCCTGAATTTTTTCAGTCTGGCTGCATAGGACATATGTTTGAGGCCAGTAATCCTCTTGGTGAGCTACTTTTGTGGTCTTTCCAGCTGTTGGAAGTGTCATGTGAAGTACATTCCAAATGGGGCATTGTACTCTATGATGGGCCTGATGAGTGACAAGTAAAGGGGCACTATAACTTCTCTATTTCTAGATGCAAACCCTTTAGTAATTATTTGGGCTACATAGAAGGATTTCCTAAATACTTTGGCGATATGATTGTCAAAAGAGAGATTACTATCTACCTGAGTCCCCAGATCTCTTACTACCTCTTCTGTATTAAGGGGGCTGCCACCTATGTGGCAATTCGTGGGTGTTTTGTTTTTCACAAATGGAATGACTATGCATTTTTTGGCATTTAGCTTTAGGCCATGACTTTGACACCAGGTGTCAGTCTCAGTGAGGCCCTTTTGGAGGATGTCTGTGTCAGCCAGAGTGTCA
Organism: Protopterus annectens; assembly: GCF_019279795.1. NCBI lineage: Eukaryota > Metazoa > Chordata > Ceratodontiformes > Protopteridae > Protopterus > Protopterus annectens. Next base: position 66,787,611 of record NC_056748.1, on the reverse strand, counting down.
GTTATGGCTCCCAGTTTGCAGTCATCGGCAAACTTGGTTAGCCATAGTCCTCCTGTGTTTGCCTGTACTTCTGAGAAGTATATGCCGAACAGTATCTGAAACACCTTAATATTGTTATGAAACAATACAAAAATACTCATATTGCAGAAGAGTGAGTTTTTATTTTGGGATAAAGGTCTGGGTTTGGGTCTTTATGCTGGCTGTTGCTATAATTTGTCTTGCAAAATCTCACGTTTCTGTAAAAATATATATGGCAGTCCTACCGCCATGTAATTTCCATATATTGTAAAATGGGTATATTCGGAAACTTTGTTTTATAGTTAAGTCTGTTAAATGTCCTATATATCTAAACTTAGTGCATGCTACTTTTTGAACCAATGTAAACTTGTCACTGTCTCTCTCTTTACTGTGCACTTCTGGGCTATACCTGAAAATGGTACATTTGGATCCACATTTGATCCCGTTTAATTAATGAAACTTAAATAAAATGTACATTAAAATGAACTTGTTCATTGGACCAGTCCTCCTACCCAATTATCAAATTAATAAATAAATGACACATCTCATTTACTATGTTGCCATTGTTTTTAATGGTGTTAACTCCATGGTATGGGATATAGACTTGTACGTAATTTTTACTGCAGGAATCTGAGAGCTAAATATATTTATTTTATACTATATACCTGTTTGAACTTTACTATTGTATCCCTTCTTGATTACTGCTTTTTTAGTAGGGCATTGAAATTCTGACTGCTTTCACCCTTGATAATGCTTTGGGATGATTTTTCTAACCATTTTGGATGGAAACTATTTTTTCTTTTGCTTTAGCCTCCTAACACTTATAACTTTACACAACTCTACAAGATTACTTTTAGAAATATTGACCCTTCCGGATTATCTCCATTTCAAGGCAATGTTTCCATGTGCTTTTAAAGTATTCCTTGAAATTCTGTCTGTCTTTACCTTGGGTTCTTCTACTGGACGACTTACAGACATTTGTTAGTCTTTTTCAGTTCAAAGATATTTTTTTGTACTGGTCTCTTAACAGGGATGGGACACTTGTTTGTCTGTCTTTCGGCTTTTTCCCTGTAAGGGGTCGCCACAGCGGAACTCCGGTCCGCTAATGATTGGCAGTAGATTTTTTACGAAACGCCGAGGTGCCAGCTCGACGCCAAACCTTCAATGAAGGCACACCCATTTACGCACGCATGTCTTTTGAACGCTACCCAACCATGGGGGGGACATGCAGACTCCACACAGAAGGCACTCCCAAGCCAAGCTGAGAATCAAACAGGAGAACCTCTTGCTGTGAGGTAACAAACCTACCGCCATACCACCGCGGCATTCAGGGACGGGACAGTATATTTCTAAATATGAACAAGAACCTATTCATACCTGTGCCTCCTTTCTCCCCTCTTTCAGTTAAATATTAGATCATTGTCATATTAGTTGCATCTATTCTTAACCAATGCTTTCATATTATATTTAACTCGGTATGATTATTTAAACTTATAGTCTAAAATTATTTAGATGTTTTTATATTTTTTGAAGACTGTAACATTATCTTACAGTGTTTTTGTAACACTATGGGGCTTTTCTCTCCGGGCCTTGGCTGAAAATAGGCACCTACCTACCCAGTTGAACTTTCCACATAATCAAATAAGCACAGCAATATCGCTTTCATGGAGCAGAGAGTCTCTGACATGTATAGAATGACTGAGTTAAGAAGTTCAAAGGTATGCCTCATAGTCTGATTAGACTTTTTTTTTGGGGGGGGGGGTGACAAAACATATAAATGCCTAACTCTCTTTAACGGAATGCAGTTATAAATAAAACATGTTTTAATATGCGTTGTAGCAGCATCTTGAAAATGAAGTGCAGTTCGGTACAGTTCATTAGAGCAAATGCATCTTTCTGAAGACTATTTATCTAAAATATGTTTTCTTTATTTTTCATCATCTTATCTAGTCTATACTTCTCAGTCATCCACATTTTTGTCACATGTTTTGGTCTTCTCCATGTAAAATGTGTGTGTGTATGTTTTATTCTAGCAACTTTCTTACGTTTATAAGAATCAATACTTAAAATTTATCCCTGATTTTGTCCCTTTGTCCCAAATTCTTGAGAAAAGAGGACGATAGATATGAGCCTCTCCAAGAAATTTTGGGATAAAACATTTCTTCTGTTGTAAAGCATCTTATCTTAGGTTGTAAAAAAAAATGGCAAAATATTGTAGCAACCCTACCCCTACCTATACTTCCCAAGTGTCTAGAATGTTGCAAAATGTTTAGGTTTTTACTTCATGTTACACATGAGTTTAGGGTGAGAAACTATACTGTAGGCTTTAGACAGGTCAAGGAAAAAGGCAAAAAAAGTTTGCCTGAGTCCCTGTTTTTGTTTATGGTGTCAGTGACTGACAGTAGAGCAGTAGTTGTACTGTATGCTGGGTGGAAGCCATGCCAGGTGGATGTTAAGAGCTGTTCTTGTAGGAGACAGTGAGGAGTTGTTTATGAATACATCTTTTGTTAAAGTCACATTTAGTCAAAACTAGACAAAATAATTCTGCTACAAACAAAATGCAGAATTTTCCAAAATACACAAGGGCTGAAAATAGCACTGCAAATGTTTTTTTTTTTTTTTTTTGGGGGGGGGGGGGGCTGAATTATATACACTGATTCCACAGATGCACCAACTCAGAGATGGGAAAATTTCTTAAAAACAGGGCATCACTACTGGCGTACAGGCATCACACCATCAGTGATTTCCCACAGAAAAAGGTTCAACCTGAAATACATCCACAGCATGTTTGTGACTAAACATGATTCTCCCATGTGCTTTCTACTAAAGGAGGCAATGTTGCACTTGTTTGCATTTAATCTGAGCCTGTTTTCTGTACACTAGTTATTGGTAAAGGGTAGGGGAATCGGGGCTGTTTGCATTCATCTGCAAACTTAGTTATTAGTTAACCAGAGATCCTTGTTTATAGCCTACAGATAAAAAAAAAAGTAAATGCCAAGAGAAGTGTTTAAATACTGAGCACTCGGGACAGGACTGGTTGCCTTCATGCTTCCTGGTAAGACAATTGCCACTGACACTATGAAGATTCTATGTTTTAGACAGTCTACTATCCATCTTGCCATCATCACTAACCTCCCTTTTTCCCCATTTTCTACATGGGATCAGGGATCATGTTAACTGTCACCATCTCTCTCGATTCATTGCCTTACTTCTGCCTTCTTCAACACTCATGCCTGACTGTCGCAGATCTTCTCTCACACAATCCATCCACCTCTTTGCTGGATGCCCTCATTTCCCCTGACCTTCTTCCTATCTGTCCCAAATCATCTTCACCAGATTGTCTTCTGCTTTTCTGCACGTGTGCCTGAACCACTATAATCTGTTCTTTGATCTTTTCTGCAACTGCAGCTACTTTAGCTTCTGCTCTTTTGTCCTCATTTCTTCATCTTTATCATCTCTGCTGCAACCTCATCTGAGCCTGCTGCTTTATCACATCTGCTGTAACCTCGTCTGAGCCCGCTGCTTTATCACATCTGCTGTAACCTCATCTGAGCCCGCTGCTTTCCCTGACTTCATTTGCCTTAGTGCTATTCTTGCCTCTTCTAGGATGGACACCTCTTGTCTCCAGTGTAGGCTGTGTCTGGGGCAGTACAGCTTCTGTGGGGTTTTCTTCATTCAGACGGTGCTGAAAGTACTCCTCCCCTCTTCCTTTGATGTCCTGTGCACTGGTGAGCAGGTTTTTGCTGGCATCCCTTATGAAGGGTGTCTGTTTTCTTTATCTTTCTGTCTTTGTCTTGCAACTTGATACAGTGTCTTTGTGCCACCTACTGAGTCACTTTCCAGAAGCTGATCGAGTGCCTCTGATGTCCTTTTCTTTGCTATTGCAACTCCTTTCTTAGCTAGCCAACCAGTAGCCCTTCCTAGCCTGGTCAGTCTTTTCTGTCTTCCACTTTTTCCTGAACTGCTTCTTTCTTTCTTTTCATGACTTCCTGGACTTCTGTGTTCCACCATCACCTTTCCTTATGAAAAGAGAAAGGCCTCCACTTTGGAATTACTATGCCTGCATGATTCATTTTTGATACCTTTCTCTGCCTTGTTTCTGATAGTCATAGTGAAGTAGGAGTTATGATGTTAATTAATAGGTATACAAATTTAGCTGTCCATATTCTTGGCTGGATATATTTGCTTTCTAAGAGCCTTTGTCTGTATTTTTGACGTCTGTAGGTTGAGAGGTATGGTGACCTCAGTTTGTTTATGCATGTTTTCATAAGTTGCTAGTGACATGAAAGGGGATTGGTAATGGGCTAGTATGTAATAGATTATCTTATTTACATTAACAATGCATGGACCATTTCTAGGTCATTATTTCACTGTATAAGCCCAGTTATGATGGAGGTCTGGAGGTATATAGATAACCCTCCACCAGCCATGGGGACTTTCAAAGTAAAGAATCTGAATAAGTAGTAGGCATTGAAGTTGGGCATGAAGGGTGTGTTCTCAGCACACAGGATAGCATTGTATGACTCCTAGCTTATCTGCAAATGTGACACAGTCACTATAAATTACTTTTATCCCCTGTCAAATAAGGTAAAAAGTTTGAATGTAAAGAAAGTGATATTGATACTGGAGCACAAATGCACACATCCCAGCTACAGAGTGGTACTACCTAATCTGCAGTAGGTATCCTGTCTATAGTGGCTAACTTATGAGTAAATTCCCCAGTTCAGTGAATGCCTGCAGTTACTTCAGAGTGTTTGATTGTCTCAGAGTGTAGAAGGAGTAAAACAGCCTATCTGCAACTACCCCACCTGTCTACTGCAGTTGTTTACTGTACTACAATTATATTAGATATCAGAAGATGCCAGGCCAATCCTATAGGCTAGACTTGTAAAGGCTCCAAGGCCATTAGCCTAGTACACACCTATGAGCCTATGAGAAGATACCTTTTAGTGTTAACTATCTCCATGAACATTGTATTAGATGTCATTTATCTATCTATTTATCAACTGAATGTACACTGCTGTCTTTTCAAACATGATGTCAAAGCATCTTCAGGTGATCTTTACACATCCCCGAAAAACAGTGTCACTCCAATCCTGATAGTTGACTAACCAGACTGCGCCCCCCCCCTTTGCAGATTCCTGGAACCGCCACTGATTACTGCAACATGAATCCAAGCATCTGGTGTAGGAATAGAACCTACAGCCTTTTCATTGTGCCAGCATCACAGGTAACTGTGCTACCAGCTGATTGACATATTCAGTATGAATGAAAGAAGTTATTAACATCAGTGAATTGTCAGTAATAACTTGAAGAATCCCATCCTAGAGATAATATGTGACTAATCTGCAGCCAGTAAAATCTTCTTGAAAGGACTTGATTCTTGCTTATGCTGTGGTTACTATGGGAACCAGCTGTAATCCTGAGGAATTGGGTCAAGTCTGCCAGTTATGGCACCCATGTTGGTAACTGACCTAAATTTCTTCAGGTTTATAATTAAGACAAAGTGGGCATCTTCTTCTCTGAATTAATAACTGCAAATTTGTGCCTGTACTTTGTGTTCCATGTCGGTTATCAGTACTATACGTCTTAGTTCCTTCTCAACAAGTTGTAGAACCTAGTGCCCCTGAATAACTGGGAAGATATGGCCACTTGTTTCCTCCATTTTGTTTTCTACAGGAGAAAACAGATCCCTGTTGTTTGCACGTGGACTTTGCAAACCTAGGACTGCATGGAGGAGACCCACCCCCACAGCATTTAGCTCTGCAGCTTAAACAATGAGCAGCTCATAATATTTATAATTTGGAACGGGCTTATAAACAGAAAGCATAAGTATCTAATAAAGCCAAAAGTCACATTAATAGACAAGTCATGAGAACAACCTGTTACTTTGGGTCACAACTGATATATTGTATGTATTGTTGAGGACCAGTAGTATACTATTGTTATTTTTATAGGTGACTTTTTTATGATTTTGATGAATTAAAGATTGATTGATTTTTTTTTTTTTATATATTCTTTTAACCTCAGTGCCTATGGGAAATGGTTGACTAGAGGGAACATCATCCAGGCAGCCATGGAGGTGGTTTCTGCCCTTCATAACAGAATTTCTGTTAAGGCCCTAAGCCTACCCTTGGTAGTTGACATGCGCTCCTGCATAACCAAGGACATCCTTTACTTTTCCATTGATTGTGTTTGCTTCAACCTACAAGCTACAAGGGCTAAAGTGACCACTTTGAGATTGTCAGTGATACATTACCAGTTATGGCTATTTCAATGTTGTGCCAACCTCCACTTGCATATTGCTAGTTGGCCGACTAAAACTATCATTGCTTGTCTTCCCTTCAGAGTAAGCCACTCACTCCCAGACCCCCCCCCCCCCAGGATCTCTCATTGCCCAAGCCACTATATGGA
>NC_056748.1:66741179-66778679 GCF_019279795.1 Protopterus annectens | reverse complement strand
GTAAATGTACACAGAATGCATGAGAAGCAATTTGGTTCCACACAATGGTCTCATTTTATAAAGTGAATGGAAATAGTTTAAGCAATGTTGCTTTCTTACTTTAACAAAAATTTATTCAAACACAATGGGCTGGACTCCAAAAGATTCACAGAATTTGGCAGAAGGCTCCAAGTTCTATGCAATATCTGTTGTAGGTCAAATTATATGCAAATGTTCCCCAGTCTATGGAAAATACCTCAGCACAATGCAGACACACAAATAACTTGTGACATCAGCACAATCAGTAATGGCAAAATCGTATTCAAGGAAAACTTGTCCATAAACTAATACATGTGCATTACTAATGCACATCTATGGAAGCTTAGTGGAATGTGTCACTAAAACATGGAAATTACTAGTTGAAGACAAAAGTGCATCTGCAATAATCATGAAAAGTGACAAATATCCTGAAACAATTACAGATATTGACATAATATGTAGTTAGATATATTAAAACACCCAGCATTTGCATAATCCAATGTGATCTGCAACATTTCTTATAAAAAAAAATGAATTAACGAAAAGGGCAATCACAGCCAGATTGCCATGGCTAACACCTAACAGTAGCTAATAATGGGTGCGGGACATGTGTGGGGAACACAAGTAATGCATACACGCAATGAAACAGAGCATTTCAAAAACAGAAGGAGGGTGAGTGTAAAGAAGAGGGGCATACAACAGGGATAATGGAAGAGGAGGGTCAGAGGGAAAAGCAGAGGGGTACATGCAATTTTTTTGAGGGACTAAGCCACATTTTTTCGGAGAATACAAGGAATGGAAAAAAAAAACACTGAAGAAGAGGTGGGTTAAAGTCCTGGTAGAAACATATAAAAATATCCCAAGACATGATGGACAAAGGTTGTTAATAAGGAATCTCCAAACTCTGGATCCCACACAGTTTGGTTTTGTGAAGGGTAGATCATGCCTGCTCAACTTGGTCGACTTCTTTGTGTCAGTCACCAGAGCTCTGGATGAAGGCAAGGTAATTCATACAGCCTACCTTAATCTGGCCAAGACCTTTGATACCATTCCCCACCCAGGAATCATAGAAAAACTCACTACCTAGGCATCAACCTCTATATCACTAGGTAGGTTACAAACTGGGTCACAGATAGAACCTAAAGTGTGAAAGTAGCTAACGCCAATTCAGACTGTTGACCAGCCATGAGTGGAGTCCCACAGGGATCGGTCCGAGGTCCTCTCCTGTTTGGTGTGTACTTCTCAGAAGTCCAGTCCAACAGGAAGGCACTCTGGCTGACAAAGGTTGCAGGTGATTGTAAGTTGGAAGCCATTATTAACTCCCCAAATGATGTTGACATCCTACAGAAAGGCCTCACTGAGACCAACAACTAGTGTCAGAACCATGGCCGTAAGCTCAATGCCAAAAAATGTGTCATCATCCCCTTTGGGAAAACCCAGTTCCCATGAAATACCACATTGATGGTAGTCCACTGAACACAGAAGGCGTTATAAGAGATCTGGGAACACACGTTGACAGCAACTTTGACCACCACACTGCCACTGTGGTCAGAAAGTCCTTCTATGTGGCACATCTCATTACTAAGGGTTTTGCATCCAGGAAAAAAGAGGTCATTGTCTCCTTCTACTCTTCCCTCATTAGCCCAATCATCGAGTACAATGCCCCATTTGGCATGTAACTCACTAGACACCTGCAACAACTGGAGGAGTCGCAAAAGTACCTCACAAAGAGGATTCTAGGCCTTAAACACTTGTCCTATATGGACAGAATCAGAAAACACCAACTATTTTCTCTCTCATATCTCCTACTTAGAGGCGATCTCTGCTTGACTTATAAAGCCATGTCTGATCCAGCTCTATTAGAAATGCTACATTTAAAGAAATCCCAATCCCTCCACATCAAACGCTCTAGAGACCTCAACCTCATTACCACAATCAACAGAACGTGCTGGAGGGACAGTTTCATTACCCAGAGACTGCCCATGCTATGGAATGGACTTCCCATACATGTCAAACAGAGCACCTCACTGGCCCTCTTCAAGAGAAATCTTGATGAGTGGATGGGAAATAGAAAATTCACCCCAGGGATCACTCCATGGCTTTACTCGACAGAGGTACTGGAAACTAAGGTCGGGTGGCATGATGCCAGGGTAATCCTATGGACTAGGCTTGTAAAGGTTCCAGGGCCATTAGCCTAGTACATACCTATGAACCTATGAATCTATGCCCTGATATGTGTAGCATTTATCATGACATATGCATACAACTAAGGATCCAAACAATAAGAAACTACCCAAAGGTTGCTGTTCCAAGTTTAATACAAATCAAGGAAGAGCATGTATAAAACTCTAGCACTTTGGCTGTGCAGCCTTCAAGGAGTATAAACCTACAAACACTACCAACTATATATATATATATATATATATATATATATATATATATATATATATATATATAAAAATATATATATATATATATATATATATATATATATAAATATATATATATATATATATATATATATGGGTTCACTTCAGAAGTTCGAAATACTGAAATCTCGAATTTCAGTATCTCGTGCCCAAGAAGCCGAATCACATAATAGCAAAAGTTTAGAAGCGCAAAATTCAAAACCTCAAATACCAGAGGTTTTGAATTTCACACTTCTAAAGTTCCGCTATGGTCATGTATTCAGGTAAGTGTGTGTGTGTGTTAAGGAGTTTGGGTAGGGGCTGTGGTGTTTGTCAGTGTGTTTTGTTCCTGTGATGTGTGTGTGCAAAGAGAAAGTAGCTTGTGTGGTGGTGTTTTGTGTGTGTTTGTATGTAGTGTGACCTCGTAGTGAGAATATTTTAGTAGGGGGGGTGTGGGGCCGCAGTAGAGTGATTGTGTGTTTGTGTGGTGGATGGTGGTAGATGGTGTGTGTGTGTATGTAGTAAAACCGCAAAATTCAAAACCTCTGGTATTCGAGGTTTTGAATTTCGTGGTTTTCAGTTTTCGTTGTTTTGTGGATTCAACTTCTTGGGCTTGAGATACTGAAATTCGAGATTTCAGTATTTCGAGCTTCAGAAGTGAATCCATATATATATATATATATATATATATATATATATATATATATATATATATAAAATAATTATCTAATTAAATAATTAAATCATAGATAATTAAATCAGATGCCTCCAGTTACATTCAGTGTTAAGACCCCATAGAATTAAAGTGCCATACTTTAAAATAAAAATAGACTCTTTCTGTAGCAGTTTCTCTGCATTTTAAGTTATGTCATGGAAGTGATCATTCTAGTTTACAGTATTTAAAAATAAGCTGCTATATAAAGAGTATATATATATATATATATATATATATATATATATAGGGTTCTACCTGACTTCGTCGACAGCGCAGAAGACCGACATCGGAATCCGGAGCTCCAGAAGATCGAAAGTGAAGAAGACCGACGCGAATCCCGAGTGGCAGAACATCGACAATGCAGAAGACCGACACGACGGATGACAACACCAACGCCGAGGATGCCGACATGGGGAAAGGCTGTGTGAGTATGCGGTAGTGACGGACGTTAGGGTGCGAGGCAGGTAAGTGTGGAGATTGACGGTCTGTGGGGATAGGGGTGGGTTAAGTGAGTTAGGGTTAGGGAGCGATAGGGGTGGGTTAAGTGAGTTAGGGTTAGGGAGCGATAGGGGTGGGTTAAGTGAGTTAGGGTTAGGGAGCGATAGGGGTGGGTTAAGTGAGTTAGGGTTAGGGAGCGATAGGGCGGTTAAGTGAGTTAGGGTTAGGAGCGGGTAGGTAAGTGTGCGATAGTGACGGACCTTAGGGTTAGGGTAAGGTTTAGTGTGGGCTTGTAAGGATTTTGGTGTGCTTGTGTTGTGTGTGTGGTTTGTGGAATGGGGATGTGTTTTGTTTTCAATTGTTATTGTGGTGTGTGCAGTGTATGGGGTTTCGTGTTTGTGTACCGTCGGTTATTTCGTTGTCGGTTATGTGTGGTTTCGTGTTTATGGACTGTCGAATATGTGGTGTCGGTGATGTGGTTGTCGGTGTTGTGTGGTTTCGACTATGTCAGGTAGAACCATATATAGATATAGTTGCTCATGTTTGTAAGTTTATATGCCTTAAAGGCTACATAGCCAAGGTGCTAGAGTTTTACGTGTGTTCTTCTTTTATTTGTGTATTACTCTTGGAACTTCATCATGGCATATGTCTAAAAAACATGACTGCAATATGAGACATGCTGAACTATGCCAATGGTGTACAAAATGGAATACTGAAAATACCATGGTGGCAGCATTACATCAGTGGATTACACAAACAATACTTATGTCCCTGAGAGACCACCCTGATGGGGCTGAGCATCACAAAAGATCTCCCTAGCGATCTCCAAGAAGGAGCCGCCCAAGGCCCATACCATGTTCTGAAAAAGGTTTCCCATCACATCCCTCTTCTGTGTTCTGTACAGGTTAGTCACTGTAGAATAGAGCTTCTGTGTGCTCAATATTTAAGATGCATTTCAAGGTCAGCACATGCATATAAATAGCAAGCACGTGCTAGCTTCAGTGTCATTTTGAGAGTGCAGCCAGAAAGTGAGCATGTATGAGTGTAATAGCTAGTTTGTTTATAAGTTTATCTAAGTTAAGGTTATTAAGCCTTAATCCTGATATGTTTGCATATAATAAAGCTGCTTGAACAAAACCCATGAAGACTTGTCTATTTTATCTTGACTAGATGAGTGACATGGTGTCAGAACTGGGATTCTAGAGGCTGCTTTTCAGAGCTACAAGGTACAGAGATAACTGTGAAACAAGCACAAAAAAAGGGCCAGAAATGAACCAAAGGTAATGAAAACTTGCATAAATGATTTATTTAATAAACCACATTATTAAACAAGCGAGAGGTACAAAAGGTTTATTAATTATACAAAATATTTAAAACTAAGATATTTGACAAACAATTATCAGAAAAGCACATAAGGGGTTTGGAATTACCTTGGAATTGCAAAAAGAGCATGTTTAAAGCAAAACAGGCATGTTTAGATTAAAACAAGCATACGAAATGTACAATGGGCATGAAAAGAGATTAAATGAGCAAAACAAATATAATAAGGGCAAAAAGGGCACATAAATAAATAAATAAAGCAAGGTGACTGCATGTTTTTGGCAAAGTACTGTATTTTGGCATAACTACTATTTCGTATTGTATTAAGGGCATAACTATTAGTCTGCAAGGCTATGGAGAGGATCATCATGTAGCTCATAAACAAAGACATTGGGGACCTACAGACACTAGATCCTACCCAGTTCAGCTTTGTCAAGGGCAGATCCTGCCTTTTGAACCTGGTTGACTTCTTTGAAACAGTCACCAAAGCCATAGATGAAGGGAAGGTAGTCCACACAGCCTATCTGGACCCTGCAAAGGCATTTGACACAATACCCCACTCGGGCATCATAGATAAGCTATCCAGCTTAAATATAAACCCCTATGTCACAAGATGGGTCACAAACTGGCTCAAAGACAGAACCCACAGAGTGAGAGTTGTTGGAGACATGTCAGACTCGAAACCGATCACAAGTGGCATCCCACAGGGTTCTGTCCTGGGACCACTCTTGTTCGGTATATACTTTTCCGAGGTACAGGCAAACGTGGGAGGACTATGGCTCACCCGGTTCGCAGACGACTGCAAACTGGGCACCATAATCAGCTCTCCAGCTGACACAAACATCCTTCAAAAAGGTCTCACAGAGACAGATAACTGGTGCCAGTGCCATGGTTTAAAGCTAAATGCCAAAAAATGTATAGTCATACCCTTTGGCAAAAACAATGTGCCCACAAATTACCACATAGGCGGAAACCCATTAAATACAGAGAACGTTATTAGGGACCTGGGGACCCAAGTTGATAGCAATCTCTCCTTTGAAAACCACATTGCCAAAGTGGTTAGAAAGACCTTCTACATAGCCCACCTCATCACAAAGGGTTTCACATCTAGATCAAGAGAGGTAATCGTGCCCCTTTATTCATCCCTCATCAGGCCCATCATAGAATACAATGCCCCTTTTGGGATGTAACTTACCCGACACCTGCAGGAATTAGAAAGACCCCAAAAGTATCTCACCAAGAGGATCAAGGGTCTCAAACAGATGCCATATGCTGCTCGGTTAAAAAACTCCAGCTCTACTCAGTTGCATACCGCCTACTTCGAGGCGATCTATGCCTGACATACAAAGCTATGTCAAATCCAGAATTAATGGACATGCTCCACCTCAGTAAATCTAAATCCCTTAGAGCCACACGCTCGAGGGACTTGAACCTCAGCACAGAAATAAATAGAACTTGCTGGAGGAACAGGTTTATAACCCAGAGGCTCCATTCGCTCTGGAATAGAATTACAGTTCATTTGAGGCAGAGCACCTCACTGAATCTCTTCAAGAAGAATCTCGATAAGTGGATGGGGGATTGTAGGTTTGTCCCAGGGATTACTCCCGTGTCACTATTAGACAGAGGCACAGTAAACTAAACCTTAATAAGGGCACAGTATACTCACATCAAGGGGTGGCGTAAGCCATACAGAATCGGGCTAGGCTTATAATTGCCCCAGGGCAGATAGCCTAGTATGAACCTATGAACCTATATATATATATATATATATATATATATATATATATATATATATATATATGTGTGTGTGTGTGTGTGTGTATGTGTCTGTGTGTGTGTGTGTGTGTGTGTGTGTGTGTGTGTGTGTGTGTGTGTGTGTGTGTGTGTGTGTGTTGTGTGTTTGTGTATACTTGCAAAAGCCTTCACTGGTATGTGTTAATATGGCAGAGGGTTTTCAAAAGCTGTCACCACTAGTGTTTGATCAGAATATTGCAGGAATTGGAGAATATTTGTGCAAGAGTATGATATTTTTATACAAGCAGCTTATTCTGACAAAGATGCATACACCAGGGCATTCATTTTGCCAAACCGAGCTGGGTCAGAGGCCATTGAAAGAGACCGTTCATTTGTGTATGTACCAGCAGTATATTAGGGAGAAGGTGAAAATTGTCATATTGTTGTACAGACTGAATCAAGGGAAGACCCCAAGTGTTAGATGCACAAATTCAGGGAAATCTGTAACCCCATATAAATATTACATTAGAGAGGCATTTGTTTTACACAAGAGATCAAAAATCAGTGGAAACCTTTGCAGCTTACATAACTGACCTGAGAAACAAAGCTAAAACATGTCAGTTTGGTGAATAAAAGATGAGTTAATAAAGGACAGGCTTGTGTGTGGTATTAATAGTGCTGCATTGAGAACGATTTTTCTTTGTGACAGTGATTTAACACTGAGCAAAGCTATTGAGATTTGTCAAATCCATGAAGTTACAGAAAGACATACAAGTATGCTTGCAGGTGATAAGAGCATGGTTTCAGCAGGATCCAGAGCAAATGTAGACAGCATGCAACATATGTCTAGCAGAAGCAGGCCTAAGCACATGGTAGTTACAGCCCCGTGGACTTTTCTGGGAAACCATATAGTTTTCTAGCAAGTTCTAAGGCAAGTTCTAAGAGAAGGACATGTGCAGTGCAGTACAAGGGTGAGCAGAACCGAAATCCAGCTTTATTGTTAATTGTTTCAATTGTGGTGCCAATCATGAGTCTAAAAGAGTGAAATGCTTAGCATTTGGTCAGCAATGCCACAAGAGTAAGAAATGGAACCATTAGCAAAAGCTTTGCAAATCAAGTAAACCTCACAGTTATAAAGAAGAGTCACTCAACAAAGCAAGTTGATCATATAGAGAGCTTCAGTTCTACTTTCTACATAGATGGTGTATCAGTAATTGGTAAAAAGGTTGATGCAGTGAATTCATTGGCAAAAAATGAAGTGTATTGTACTGCCCACATCAAAGGTAAATCCACAGAGCTCAAAGTAGACACGGGTTCAAAGTGTAATGTTATGTTAGCAGACACATTTGCTAAGGTGAGAACTGATGAACAACTCAATGTGACTAGTAATGTGAAACTTGTTGCTTATAGAGGTAAAGAAATTCAAACCAAAGGCACAGTAGTGCATTCATGTTATTTGGCCAGGAACTGCTACCGCTTACATTTTATGTAGTCCAGAGACCTGTGCAGTCATTATTGGGTCTCAGAGATTATTTGAGAATGAACCTGCTTTTCTTTACCAAAGAAGTTCATCATATAAGCACGTCCCAGTTCCAATTTTACTGAAGCCATTTTCTCAGAGTATGCTGATGTTTTCAGTAAGAAGTTGGGCAAACTTCCAGTTGTGTATTCCATGAAATTAGACCCAAAGGTCAGTCTATTAGTCAGACCAGCAAGAAAAGTTCTGACAGCTATGCAGGATAAAGTTAAAGCTCAGTTGGATAAAATGGTGCAGCAAGGTGTCATTTGTCCAGTTACAGAACCAAATGAATTGGTGTCATCCATGGTAGCAGCCCACAAAAAAGGCTTAGACAAAATCAGAATATATATTGATCCAAGAGATTTGAACAAAGCATTAAAGAGACTGCATCATCCAATGCATGCAATCAAAGAAGTTACAGCCCTAATACCAAATGCCACTGTTTTTTTCTGTCTTGGATGCAAAAGGTTCATTTTGGCAAGTGATGCTTGATCACAAATCCTCATTACTGACTTCTTTCAGTACCCCATTTGGCAGATATAGAGTCCTCAGGATGCCATTTGGAATAAATTCTGCAAGTAACAAAAAAAAAAAAAATTTCTATGCTTGCTTCCTGCCTTTCCTGTAGGTAGTCTAGTCTGGATATAGATTTGCTGTGTCCAGGACTATTTGTAGGCTTCTAGGCCCCCAAGCTTTTCTGTGTTGGAGGGAAGCCTTCTAGCTTAATTTAGAGTACCACCTGAATTGCAAACTTATTTTCCTTACAGAGATGAGATGTTGATGGAAGATAGCATTATTTTCAAAAGTCTTTAAAGTGTTGTTCCTGCTTCCTTACAACATGAATATATCCAGATTGTGCATTGTGGTCACGCAGGTTCTGAATCTATCAAAAGAAGGGTGAGAGAAGTAATATTTTGGTCTTCTTTAGCAAAAGACATTGATAAAGTACTTTCTTCTTGTTCAGTATGCTAAACCGCATTTGCAAAAAGAACCACTTCAGCTAAGTAAAGTTCCTGAACTACCTTGGTCAACAGTAGCCACTGATATATTCGAGTGGAACAATCAGCATTACTTAGTGTTAGTAGACTCTTATTCAAACTGGTTTTAGACTGATTCACTATCTAATCTAACGTCCACTGCTGTTAT
The DNA here is from genome assembly GCF_019279795.1 of Protopterus annectens. Taxonomy (NCBI): domain Eukaryota; kingdom Metazoa; phylum Chordata; order Ceratodontiformes; family Protopteridae; genus Protopterus; species Protopterus annectens. Next base: position 66,769,381 of record NC_056748.1, on the reverse strand, counting down.
TACCAAGTTGAAACATAATTTCTCAGGCCATGGTAGTTCACACAAAATTATTTCTGACAATGGTACTCAATTTGCTAGTCAGTTGTTTCAGAAATTTGCGAAAGAACGGGACTTTATACATATTACTAGTAGTCCAGAATATCCACAGTCAAATGGACTAGCTGAACAAACTACAAAGCAATTGCTCGAGAGGTCAAAGTGTGACAATACCGATGTCTTTTTCATTTTATTCAATCTCAGAAACATACCCCCAAAATGATATACTTGGCTTGCCTGCTCAGAGACTTCTATAAATTCCAGTTTTTTGAGGCTTAAATATGAGAACAACAGAACAATTAGAGCCCAGCTATTCTGAAAGCATTCTTTTCAGAAGTCTAGCTATGATGAATCAAGCAGATTTCTTCACCCATTCTAAAAAGGAGAGACAGTGAAGATACAGATGGCGAAAGGTTTCGACCAGATTGGTCAAGTAGCAGGTATATGTACTGAGCCAAGAATCTGAGGGTGTGGAGTACAGGAGAAAATGTAGACATCTTCTTCCTTTATCAGAATCAATATTGCAGCATTGTTCCTGTGATACAGACTCTAGATCTCAGAGCAAACTAGACAATGTTCCAACTGCAGAACTTGTCTTGATTTACTTCCATTCCTGATTATGTTCTTGATGTCCATAAAGATGAACATTTAGGAGACACAGTACCAGTTGCTAGACCTAATTCTAATTTTTATGTCACATGATTTGGTTGTATTTCTAGACCTAATTTGCAATACACAGCAACTTGGACATAATTGTTTATATGTATTTAATTCTGTATAATTGCATGACAAAGAATTATTTGTATTGATTGCATGTCAATTAATGTCATCAATATTGCATGACTTATTTCTCAGAGGGTGGATGTAGAATAGAGTGTGCTGTATCTTTAAGAAGCATTTCAAGGTCACCACGTGCATATAAATAGCCAGCACATGCTAGCTTCAGTGCCACTTTGAGAGCACAGCCAGAGAGTGAGCATGTATGAGTGTAATAGCTGATTTGTTTATATGTTTATCGAAGTTAAAGTTATTAAGCCTTAATCCTGATGTGTTTGTACATAATAAAGCTCCTTGAACAAAACCCACAAAGATTCATCTATTTTATCCTGACTAGAGCAACAGTCACTACATCCTGAATCTGGTCCCAAAAGTCTTCAGCCTGGTCAGGTGAGGTGAGGGACATCTTTGACACTAATATGCAGGAACAATAGCACATGCAGATCCTGGTCTGTTGTCATCACCATTATTGTCACCACTGTGGCTCCCATCCTGGTCCTCGAAGTCTGACTCAACTGCTTTGTCATTGTAGCTGTTGTGCAATGGCTAAAAAGGCATGGGTCCAACTCTCTGTCACATTTCAACACAAGAACATTATACATACATAATAGGTATCAAAATAAAAAAAATGAATAATCGAAAATTCTGACATAACGTACTAATTCCATATATTTTAACTGTTATGTATGTAATGTTACACTACAGTCTGACCTTATCCAACTACAGTGCCCTATTTAAAGTCAGGCATACATCCGATCCATACTAAATTAAAAAAATGTTGAGCAAGGCACACCCTAGCCATACAGCAAACATGTCAAATATAAAGCACAATCCTTGATAAGGCATGCATATAAATGCATATGTCCAGTATAGTGCATATTCATTACTTATGCATGCAAACAGACATCATGTACATTGTGTGATACTTTACTTTGTTTTGCTAAGACAGATCTAGAACCTGTGATTGGTCATTTGCATAGGTATAGTATAACAAACAAGAGATTATACAATGCATAATAAATGTTACTGAAGTATTATGAAGGCCTGGAAAGGAGGTCACTCATACAATAGTGATATCTATTTGGCCATAATACAGATAACAAATCTTCCTGTAGTGCCATATCTATCTACTGCTTCACAGGATGTACTGACATATGTCACATAACACCATCAGCTTTACAGACAGACATCTGCAACATCTAATTATTACTGTCATGTCAGATGTGCACCAACATAACTGTGAAAAGATTATATAATATGCAAGTAACAACATCAAAACATATTAAACAAGACATGTGTAATGTTTGCCGAAGTAACATTATAGTCCAGACATTTGTAGTGCAACCATAATGGTCACCTTATCTGGCCATATGGTATATTTATACATCTTATAAACATACAAAGGTTTTAATAATTGCAAGAGCAATGCAATGAGTATGGAAAATTCTAAATGTCCCAAGATTCATATATTGATAATTTGAAGGCCATGACTGAGTAAGCATGCTCATCAAAGGTTTTCCTTAAGTTACTCAGGCACATTACATGGCATATAATACTGAGTTTATCAAACATACCTCTTTTGTTACTTGTATATGTTTTTGCTGTATCACTATTCTGTATGCATGCAAAACACACGTGTGACATATAGAGTAGACATCCAAGACAAAGATACCATGTTATTATTATATCAACTGATCAACTGATGCAACATTGATATAGGACTAAATCACAAAAGACTTGCACTCAACATAAGCAATCAGCTATACTGAAAGCAGATGTTATGGAACATGGCCTCCATGATGAACATGAATAGTAGCCAACTTTACACCAAAATAAGTCACTTTCGCTAAGGAAAATGTATATAGAATACAGCTCTTAGTCTTTACTCACTGTGTCACACACATTTATGTTGGGGTGTCAATATAACCCACTAATGTCAGTGTTTCCAACTGTCAGAGACGAAAATGCGCTAGATTATGTGACCCCCTCCCCCCAACAATACATATTGTTTGTTAGAAATAATATAATATAAATGCTTACAATCTATATGAAATAATACAGACAATTACTGTTGCAGTTAACTTGTGAGTTTTCTGCCATTTCACACTGAGCTAATCGGAGGGAGGGCACTGAGCAAACTGATCTGTGATATAAAACTTTAAGTTTCCTGTTTTTTTGCTTATTTTTACGAGTTATTTATAGCACTTTTATTGTCTACATGTACTTTTCTAGCTAGTTTCACTGTGTGTGAGGTATTAACTAGAAATTTTCTACAATTGGTAAGTATCTGGTTGGGTTTATTTGTTCTGATTTTTGGTGACTTTACAGTTGCCCGCCCCTACTGTAAATTTGATATGGGACACACCTCCCAGTCTAGTATCATTACCTCATTCTACCTAATCCAGGGAGAACATTTGAGAAGGCCAGCCCACTTAGTTTCTGCTCCTCCTTTCCCCTTTCCACTTTACAAAAAAACAAACAAAAAAAATGTTCTTTGTTTCCTGCCTTTCCTGTAAGTCGTCTAGTCCAGATCCAGATTTGCTGTATCCAGGACTGTTTTAAACTTCTGAGCCCCCAATCCTTTCTGTGTTGGAGGGAAGCATTCTAGCTTAATTTTATTTCTTAGAACTAGCCAGCTTTCTAGTTTCGGCAGTCAAATCTTTTTCTTTGAACTCTGCACTTGTTCAGAACTCATTGTAAGCACTAAATAAGCTACAAATTATTACAGCACTTAACTGTCCTCACTTGTCTAGAGGAGAACAGTTTTTAGTACTTAATAAATAAGCACCTATCCAGGCATGTCTAAGGGTCAGCTCCCAGTGTTTTCTCCTGTCTACCTGTTGAATCTGGGCATCTTGGGGCAATGCAGCAATTGCCTCATGAACACAGACAATTCTCTCCTCCTACCACCCAACACTACAACCTGTGAGAGATGCACTTATATAGCTAAACTGGAAGCAAAGCTCTCTTCACCCAAGACTGGACTAGACAGTCAAGAGGAGAAGGTAAACACTTGCACCACATCACACTCATCACATAGTCCCTCAAAACCTACACCACCAAAACACACACATAGAAACACAAAACACACACCTACATTCGCAGAGGCTCTCAATAAAAATCTACCCAAGCAACAGGGACTTCCAAAGCAGAAACACAAGCAACCTCCACCCCCCCCAACACAACCCAAATGACACATAGCCCACAAACTCAGTGTACCACTCAACCACAGCCCATAAGGCATAACAACGTACCCAACACTCTAGTCACAGGTGACTCTACAGTCAGACACACTGATGTTCCACTCACCAGGCTAAACAAGGAGAAAGTTACTGTCAGCTGCCTGTCAAGTGCCAGGATCCGCCACATAACGTACGCACTCAGGTCACTCCACAACAAGTACAAATATGACTCTGTCATTGACCATGTTGGTGTGAATGGTTCATAGGTTCATAGGTTCATAGGTTGGTACTAGGCTATCAGCCCAAGGCCTATACAAGCCTAGCCATAACAATTCCCTGGCTATTTCTTCCCACACTATTTACTTCCCTGGATCCCTGTATAGCAGGGCGACTGACGTGATCCCCGGGGTGAATTTCCTTTCCCCATCCAATCGTCAAGGTTCCTTTTGAAGAGGGCCAAAGAGGCACTCTGCTTAACATGTATGGGCAATCTATTCTAGAGTCTGGGGAGTCTCTGGGTAAGGAACCTAGCCCTCCAGCGTGTCTTGTTTATTGTGATGACAAGGTTTAGATCCCTGGAGCGTGTGGCTCTGAGGGATTGGGATTTCTTTAAGTGTAGCATGTCCAACAGCTCTGGGTTTGACATGGCCTTGTATGTTAAGCAGAGATCGCCTCTGAGTAGACGATATGCGACAGAGTATAGCTGGAGTTTCTTAAGGCGGTCAGTGTAGGACATCTGCTTTAGGCCTGTGATTCTTTTAGTGAGGTATTTCTGTGGCCTTTCCAGTTGTTGCAGATGTCTTCAGAGGTACATACCAAATGGAGCATTGTATTCTATAATGGGTCTAATGACGGATGAGTACAGTGGGACAATGTCCTCCTTTCTTCTGGATGAAAAGCCCTTAGTGATGAGGTGTGCCACATGGAAGGATTTCGTGATTGTTGTGGTGATGTTCATAGGTTCATAGGTTCATAGGTTAGTACTAGGCTAACTGCCCTTGCGAGCCATTGTAAGCCTAGCCAATTATCCCTTGTGAGACTCAAACCCTGCACCTTGTGTTTGTAAGGCAAGGTGGTTATTGAAGTTGAGACCACTGTCCACCTGTGTCCCTAAGTCTCTTATAACACTTTCGGTATTTAGTGTACTGCCACCTATATGGCAATTCACGGGTACATGTTTTTTTCCCAAAGGGGATAACTATACATTTCTTGGCATTGAGCTTGAGCCCATGGCTCTGGCACCAAGCATCTGTTTCTGTAATGCCCTTTTGTAGAGTATCCACATCATTAGTGGATTCAATAATGGCTCCCAGTTTGCAGTCATCTGCAAACTTTGTTAGCCAGAGTCCCTTAGTGTTAGCCTGTACATTAGAGAAGTAGATGCCAAACAAGAGTGGTCCCAGGACTGAACCCTGAGGTACTCGACTTCTCACTTGTCTGGAGCTGGATTTGGAGTCGGCTACTTTTACAGTGTGGGTTCTATCAGTAAGCCAGTTAGCAACCCATTGGATGACGTAAGGATTAATGTCCAGCTTAGTAAGTTTATCTAAGGGTAATGCTGCTAAATGCCAGAAGTCTTAACCTCAAGATGCACTCACTTGAAGCTCTCCTCAGTATGGAGAACATCGATATCTGTGCAGTGACAGAAACCTGGTTCAAGGCTCCAGAGAGCACCCCAGCACTACCAGGTTATACATCATATCATGCTTTTCGGCCCCAAAACCCGGACCGAACCACAAATGGAGGGGGAGTTTCCATATTTATCAAGGATATCCACACCTCCAGGTTAGTGGCATTGCATGAAGTATCGGAGACCATCCATGTGCAACTAACAGTGGGCAAGACTGCTTTTCAGCTTATAGCATCCTACAGACCACCCTCTGAAAGTAAGGAATCCCACTCGGCTTTCCTGAAAACATTGGAGAACATGAAGATCTCTCCGAACACCATTATACTGGGCGACTTTAACTACCCAAACATTGACTGGGAGCACTACTCAAGCCCCAGCACCTTAGCCCAAAGATTCCTGGAAATTATAGACTGAAATGCTATGGAACAACTAGTCACCACTCCCACAAGAGGGGACAATGTATTGGACCTGATCATTACCAACATGGGGACTCTATGCTCCACACCAGAAGTATATCCCTCATTGGTAAGATCAGACCATAAATTAATTTCACTGGATGTCCACATCCCGACCCCACCCCCAGCCCAGAAAACCAGAGTGAAAAACTTCTCAAAAGCGAACTTCTCACTTCTCAAAACTGAAGTGGAATCCTTCAAGGCCCCAGGGCCAGTGGAAACTACGGCCCAAACTGCAGAATCCTATATAAATGCATTCTACGGACATCTCCAGGAATGCATGGATCATGCTATCCCAAACAAAACCAAGACCCAATCATCCAAAGGCAGGCGTCCAGTCTGGTGGACCCCTGCCATAAATAAACTGTACAACAGAAGGAGGAAGCTACTACATGATAGAGCAAAATCCCTAATAGGGAAGGCATCTCTGATCAGTACAAGCAAAAAATTACGATCCCACATAAAATCCTCCAAGGCCAGCTTCGAGAGAAAAATTGCACAGGACACCAAAGACAATCATAAGGCTTTTTTCAGTCATGTTAGAAACCTGGGATGCAACTCCCAGACTTGTTCTGAGTTGATTCTAAATGACAAAAAATACACTGAACCCACAGACATCGCCAATATCCTGGCAGACAGGTTCAGTGCAAACTCCCCCCCCCCCAAAAAAGCAAGTATCTATCCCGGCAGAGGGCTGCCTCCCAAACATCTCAGATGCTCAGGTGAAGGCTGCCCTCTCCAAAGCTAAAAACACTGCTTCCATGGGACCAGATGGCATTCCAGGTTGCATCCTACATGAATTACAAGAGGAACTAATCCCTCAAATAAAACAGCTATACAATCTCAGCCTCACTACAGGATATGTGCCCACAGAATGGCGTACAGCAACAGTGGTCCCACTCCACATAGGTGGAGCCTCTACGGACCCTGGAAACTATCGCCCCATAAGCCTGACTAGCTTAGTCTGCAAGGCTACGGAGAGGATCATCATGGAGCTCATAAACAAAGACATTGGGGACCTACAGACACTAGATCCTACCCAGTTCGGCTTTGTCAAGGGCAGATCCTGCCTTTTGAACCTGGTTGACTTCTTTGAAACAGTCACCAAAGCCATAGATGAAGGGAAGGTAGTCCACACAGCCTATCTGGACCTTGCAAAGGCATTTGACACAATACCCCACTCGGGCATAATAGATAAGCTATCCAGCTTAAATATAAACCCCTATGTCACAAGATGGGTCGCAAACTGGCTCAAAGACAGAACCCACAGAGTGAGAGTTGCTGGAGCCATGTCAGACTCAAAACCGGTCACAAATGGCATCCCACAGGGTTCTGTCCTGGGACCACTCTTGTTCGGTATATACTTTTCTGAGGTACAGGCAAACGTGGGAGGACTATGGCTCACCAGGTTCGCAGACAACTGCAAACTGGGCACCATAATCAACTCTCCAGCTGACACAAACATCCTTCAAAAAGGTCTCACAGAGACAGATAACTGGTGCCAGTGCCATGGTTTAAAGCTAAATGCCAAAAAATGTATAGTCATACCCTTTGGCAAAAACAATGTGCCCACAAATTACCACATAGGCGGAAACCCATTAAATACAGAGAAAGTTATTAGGGACCTGGGGACCCAAGTTGATAGCAATCTCTCCTTTGAAAACCACATTGCCAAAGTGGTTAGAAAGACCTTCTACATAGCCCACCTCATCACGAAGGGTTTCACATCTAGATCAAGAGAGGTAATTGTGCCCCTTTATTCATCCCTCATCAGGCCCATCATAGAATACAATGCCCCCTTTGGGATGTACCTTACCCGACACCTGCAGCAATTAGAAAGACCCCGAAAGTATCTCACCAAGAGGATCAAGGGTCTCAAACAGATGCCATATGCTGCTCGGTTAAAAAAACTCCAGCTCTACTCAGTTGCATACCGCCTACTTCGAGACGATCTATGCCTGACATACAAAGCTATGTCAAATCCAGAATTAATGGACATGCTCCAATTCAGTAAATCTAAATCCCTTAGAGCCACACGCTCGAGGGACTTGAACCTCAGCACAGAAATAAATAGAACTTGCTGGAGGGACAGGTTCATAACCCAGAGGCTCCCTTCGCTCTGGAATAGAATTACAGTTCATTTGAGGCAGAGCACCTCACTGAATCTCTTCAAGAAGAATCTCGATAAGTGGATGGGGGATTGTAGGTTTGTCCCAGGGATTACTCCCGTGTCACTATTAGACAGAGGCACAGTAAACTAAACCTTAATAAGGGCACAGTATACTCACATCAAGGGGTGGCGTAAGCCATACAGAATCGGGCTAGGCTTATAATTGCCCCAGGGCAGATAGCCGATAGCCTAGTATGAACCTATGAACCTATATATATATATATATATATATATATATATATATATATATATATATATATATATATATATATATATATATATATATATATATATATATATATATATATATATATATATATATATATATATATGTGTGTGTGTGTGTCTGTATGTGTGTGTGTGTGTGTGTGTGTGTGTGTGTGTGTGTATGTGTGTTTGTGTATACTTGCAAAAGCCTTCACTGGTATGTGTTAATATGGCAGAGGGTTTTCAAAAGCTGTCACCATTAATGTTTGATCAGAATATTGCAGGAATTGGAGAATATTTGTGCAAGAGTATGATATTTTTATACAAGCAGCTTATTCTGACAAAGATGCATACACCAGGGCATTCATTTTGCCAAACCGAGCTGGGTCAGAGGCCATTGAAAGAGACCGTTCATTTGTGTATGTACCAGCAGTATATTAGGGAGAAGGTGAAAATTGTCATATTGTTGTACAGACTGAATCAAGGGAAGACCCCAAGTGTTAGATGCACAAATTCAGGGAAATCTGTAACCCCATATAAATATTACATTAGAGAGGCATTTGTTTTTACACAAGAGATCAAAAATCAGTGGAAACCTTTGCAGCTTACATAACTGACCTGAGAAACAAAGCTAAAACATGTCAGTTTGGTGAATAAAAGATGAGTTAATAAAGGACAGGTTTGTGTGTGGTATTAATAGTGCTGCATTGAGAAAGATTTTTCTTCGTGACAGTGATTTAACACTGAGCAAAGCTATTGAGATTTGTCAAATCCATGAAGTTACAGAAAGACATACAAGTATGCTTGCAGGTGATAAGAGCATGGTTTCAGCAGGATCCAGAGCAAATGTAGACAGCATGCAACATGTGTCTAGCAGAAGCAGGCCTAAGCACATGGTAGTTACAGCCCCGTGGACTTTTCTGGGAAACCGTATAGTTTTCTAGCAAGTTCTAAGGCAAGTTCTAAGAGAAGGACATGTGCAGTGCAGTACAAGGGTGAGTCAGCAGAACCGAAATCCAGCTTTATTGTTAATTGTTTCAATTGTGGTGCCAATCATGAGTCTAAAAGAGTGAAATGCTTAGCATTTGGTCAGCAATGCCACAAGAGTAAGAAATGGAACCATTAGCAAAAGCTTTGCAAATCAAGTAAACCTCACACAGTTATAAAGAAGAGTCACTCAACAAAGCAAGTTGATCAGATAGAGAGCTTCAATTCTACTTTCTACATAGATGGTGTATCAGTAATTGCTAAAAAGGTTGATGCAGTGAATTCATTGGCAAAAAATGAAGTGTATTGTACTGCCCACATCAAAGGTAAATCCACAGAGCTCAAAGTAGACACGGGTTCAAAGTGTAATGTTATGTTAGCAGACACATTTGCTAAGGTGAGAACTGATGAACAACTCAGTGTGACTAGTAATGTGAAACTTGTTGCTTATAGAGGTAAAGAAATTCAAACCAAAGGCACAGTAGTGCATTCATGTTATTTGGCCAGGAACTGCTACTGCTTACATTTTATGTAGTCCAGAGGCCTGTGCAGTCATTATTGGGTCTCAGAGATTATTTGAGAATGAACCTGCTTTCCTTTACCAAAGAAGTTCATCATATAAGCACGTCCCAGTTCCAATTTTACTGAAGCCATTTTCTCAGAGTATGCTGATGTTTTCAGTAAGAAGTTGGGCAAACTTCCAGTTGTGTATTCCATGAAGTTAGACCCAAAGGTCAGTCTATTAGTCAGACCAGCAAGAAAAGTTCTGACAGCTATGCAGGATAAAGTTAAAGCTCAGTTGGATAAAATGGTGCAGCAAGGTGTCATTTGTCCAGTTACAGAACCAACTGAATTGGTGTCATCCATGGTAGCAGCCCACAAAAAAGGCTTAGAGAAAATCAGAATATATATTGATCTAAAAGATTTGAACAAAGCATTAAAGAGACTGCATCATCCAAAGAAGTTACAGCCCTAATACCAAATGCCACTGTTTTTTTCTGTTTTGGATGCAAAAGGTTCATTTTGGCAAGTGATGCTTGATCACAAATCCTCATTACTGACTTTTTTCAGTACCCCATTTGGCAGATATAGAGTCCTCAGGATGCCATTTGGAATAAATTCTGCAAGTAACAAAAAAAAAAAGAAAAAAATTTCTAAGCTTGCTTCCTGCCTTTCCTGTAGGTAGTCTAGTCTGGATATAGATTTGCTGTGTCCAGGACTAATTGTAGGCTTCTAGGCCACCAAGCTTTTCTGTGTTGGAGGGAAGCCTTCTAGCTTAATTTAGAGTACCACCTGAATTGCAAACTTATTTTCCTTACAGAGATGAGATGTTGATGGAAGATAGCATTATTTTCAAAAGTCTTTAAAGTGTTGTTTCTGCTTCCTTACAACATGAATATATCCAGATTGTGCATTGTGGTTACCCAGGTTCTGAATCTACCAAAAGAAGGGTGAGAGAAGTAATATTTTGGTCTTCTTTAGCAAAAGACATTGATAAAGTACTTTCTTCTTGTTCAGTATGCTAAACCGCATTTGCAAAAAGAACCACTTCAGCTAAGTCAAGTTCCTGAACTACCTTGGTCAACAGTAGCCACTGATATATTCGAGTGGAACAATCAGCATTACTTAGTGTTAGTAGCAGGGGCGGCTCGTGGCATAGGGCTGCCGGACTGCAGCCCCCTCAAAAATAAAAAAGCAAGAAAAACAAATGAAAAATAAAAAAAAATATTTTTTTAAATTTCGCGGACTTCGCGCATGCACATAGACCGAGTCCCGACTTATCGGTCTATGCGCATGCTCAAGGCAGCCCGGCCGTCCCCATAGAGGGACACAAGGAGACGTCTGTGCACTTTTACAGTGCACAGACCCGCCAGGAGTATAGGACGTGTCCGGACTGCAAGAGGAGCAGCAGGGACTCGGGACAAAGCCTTAGGGATCTCGTCGGCGTCGGGAAGGAGCATTGGGATCTCGCGGGTCTTCAGTATTGCGCAGGAAGGAAGGATGTATGTACGGATGTTCTGGATGTATTCATTCAGGTAAGGTGCCTTTTTATTTTTATTGAGTTTGTGCTTTTTATGTGTGTGGTGCTTGTGCTTTACTGGTGTGTGTGTGTGTGTGTGTGAAAATGCCCCAGGTGCTTATGGTAGGGAATGCCTCAGGCTTGAACCCTGTACCCTGTATGCAGGTGTTAAAGACTTGAGTTCCCTACCCACCACCATTTGTAAAAAAATTTCAGATTTTTACCTCATATTCGATCTGATCTGTTCCTCATAATATCTGTGGTTTGTAAATGTTGCGATGCTTGATATTTGATGGTGTAGTAGTAGCATTGTTGCCTCACAGCTGTAGGTTCTTGGGTTTGATTCTTGGCTGGGGTTCCTTCTTTGTGGGGTCTGTATCTTCTCCCTGTGTTTGTGTGGGTTTGCTTTTGTGCCCTCCCATGTTACAAAGACATGTCTGCATTATTTCTTCCTGGGCCTCTGCTGAAAATTGTTTATTTGTTCCAAGTCAGACTGTCCTGATTAAAAAATGTTAAATAAAATTGATAGGCATTTGAATTTCAGACTTAAGGGTTTCTGAATGTTTAATTCCTTGCGTATTTGATGGTGCAGTGGTAGTATTGTTGCTTCACAGCTATAGGTTTTCTGGGTTGATTCTTGGTTGGGGTGGCTTCTGTGTGGAGTCTGCATTTCCTCCATGTGTTTGTGTGGATTTGCTCTGGTGCCCTGCCATTTTACAAAGACGTGTCTGCAGTTTTAATCCCTGCTGAAAATTGGTTTTGTTCTGTCCGCAGTAAAATTGACAGGCATTTGAATTTCAGACTTCAGGTTTCTGAATGTTTAATTCCTTGCAGATTTGATGGTGCAGTGGTAGTATTGTTGCCTCACAGCTATAGGTTTTCTGGTTTGATTCTTGGTTGGGGTGGCTTCTGTGTGGAGTCTGCATCTCCTCTCTGTGTTTGTGTGGATTTGCTCTGATGCCCTGCCATTTTACAAAGACGTGTCTGCAGTATTAATCCCTCGTCTCTGCTGAAAATTGTTTTTGTTCTGTCCGCAGTAAAATTGACAGGCATTTGAATTTCAGACTTCAGGTTTCTGAATGTTTAATTCCTTGCAGATTTGATGGTGCAGTGGTAGTATTGTTGCCTCACAGCTATAGGTTTTCTGGTTTGATTCTTGGTTGGGGTGGCTTCTGTGTGGAGTCTGCATCTCCTCTCTGTGTTTGTGTGGATTTGCTCTGATGCCCTGCCATTTTACAAAGACGTGTCTGCAGTATTAATCCCTGCGTCTCTGCTGAAAATTTTTGTTCTGTCCGCAGTAAAATTGACCGGCATTTGAATTTCAAACTTCATGTTCTTCAGAATACATAGTAGCACAACCTTTTTTTCTAGCAATTTTCTAAGTTTATAAGATGAATATTTTAAATTTGTCCCTATTTTTGGGACTGTATTCCCCCATTATTGGCTTTGTCCAGGTTTTTGTGCTAAGGTTGACAGCTATGGCAAGAACTGAATTCACTAAATATGGACTGTAGAATTGTGCATATTTACTGATAAAGGTGCACTGTAGAATTGTGCATATTTACTGATAATGGTGGACTGTAGAATTGTGCATATTTACTAATAATGGTGGACTGTGGAATTGTGCATATTTACTAATAATGGTGGACTGTGGAATTGTGCATATTTACTAATAATGGTGGACTGTAGAATTGTGTATATTTACTAATAATGGTGGACTGTGGAAGTCTGAGTAGACTTTTTTATGATAAATGTTCTCAACTGGGCAGTTTTGCCATTATGGGTGCATATGTTTTGTTTCATTGCTTACTGGAAAAATGTTCAAAACAAATTTAAAACACCCTCTAACAAGTGTACTGTATTGTACAAGGAATATAATTTTTAGTACAATGAGGAAGGTGTATCAAAGAGCACATGTATGTTTCATATGCAAGGGGCCTATGATTCGAAAACAGCCCAAAATTAATCTTTATCTGCCACTGGCAAAATGTATTTTCTTTGAATGTGGGTTTCAATGCTGTTTCAATGAATGTGAGTTTCAAGGGCAGAGAAGTTTTAATGCTAAGTTTTCATTGTGAGACTGCATTGCTTTGTTTAACAGATGACTTAATGTTTGTGCTGTAAAATACAAAATAAAACTTTCAAATGAAGTCCAATCATTGAAGTAAAGCAGTATGCACATTAGTGTTTATGGTAAATGGAGTGAAATAGCCAAGTAATGGTTAATTGGAATGGCTGCAGAGGCTCCAGTTCAACCATTATTTTGTCAGGGGAAGGGCAGCAAACTCAGACAGGCCCAGCTGAACTATACCTCCCAACTGTCCAGATTTTCAAAGAATGAATAGATTTTTGCTTCTTATTTTTGGTTTGTTGTTCATAAAATTTGTAGTTTTAATTCCTAAATGATTTGCCAGAAGTCACTAAATAATAAGTTTCAGACTTCATAACCTTCATAAAATGCATGTTAAAGTAAGAGCCGTTCTATCAACTGTCTCAATTTATACAAGAGCAATTTTTAGTACTGTTTATATGTGCCCCAATATATTTGGCCTTGTTCAGATTTACTGCATTAACAGGTTGAGAGGTACATGCAAATAAATTGCTTTATAGAATTAGGCATAGCCAACCTCTCAACTGTCCCCAATTTTGGCCTCAAAATGTTGTTCTTCCCCTAATAATCCCTCCATAAAATAGCAATTTTGGAAGAAAACATGGAGGGTTTACAATTAAGAAATAACTGTAATAATCAAAGTTATAGATTACTTGAAATGCATGTAGATTCTTTTATTTTGTCAGCTGCTCAAGGTAGCAGTACTAATATTAAAGTGTCCTTCTTTGACAGGTAGAAGCTGTATTGTGTGTCTATTTTATATTTTTGCATCACATTTTTGGTCCATTTTTCATAAAATTGTGTTTTTGGCAAATTAGTGACAAATCACTAAAGACTGAAGTTAGAAAATGACAGACATTTGAGTTTCAGATTTTATACCCTTCAGAAAATTCATACTAATGCAAGACCTATTCTATTATCTTTCTAAGTTTATTAGAGCAATATTTAAAATTGTCCTTATTGTTGTGCCTTTGTCCCACTTCTGTGTATGGCTTTGTCCAGATTTCTTGCTCTTGAAGTTGAGAGGTATGACAAATGTGTCAGGGCCATCACAGTCAGCCAGAGAGATTTCAAATTGTGACATGCTTGTTGCACCCCACTCCCCATGTAGTGACTCTGGATGTGTCCAAGCAAGGCAAGGAGTAGTTGTATCTACCTTGGATGGGGAGGACACACTGCATAAGTACTACAGTGGCTTTTCATCTGTCCTTGATTTTGCAGAATGGTCTGGTTTCTGTCATATTTTTGTACTGTTGATTTATGCTTATTACTCAAAGTGCCTGTTGCTCTGTGTTTAAGTAGCAATGCTTTAATGACCATAAGGTAAGCTTGTCTGACATCGTAAGATGCAAGTAAGCTTTAATAAGCATACTGTTAAAGAATTGCCAACATTGAAAGCCTTTCTGTTGTTGCCATGCAGAGAATACTTGACTAGATAATGTATAAGCCTTGGGTATTAAAGGACAGGATTCCATTATTTTAAAAAGCTCATTACACTTGTTGGAGACTTCCAGTCATCTCTACAGGCTTTACCCGTAAACTAAACAGAATGCCAATCATGTGTGGTCCATAACCTGTACAGTAATCCTTTAAGCAATGTATCTTGAGCTTGTTTCTTGTTTGCTTTTCATTTTTACTTTTATCATGTTTTCCCCATGAATCAAGTTGTCAGGCAGAAGGCCTATTTAGGAAAAGAAACATTTTTACAAGTGGGGGCATCACATAGATTTCTACTTTCAGCATGTTGCTTGGTACTTTAATAAAGCTGAATATATTATAATTAGAACTGCAGTGCAAGGAGAAGTGGTTTGAGTTGAGTGCTTCTGGTTTTTCTTATACTTGATTTTGACTGGCATTCCAGTAATGTATTTAAAAAGTAATTTATTTTTTCATGCCTCACAACCTTTTGTTTCCATCTAGATATTAAGTAAGCTGTCATGCAGCCAATGCATTGAAATATTTTTATTCTTCTACACTTATTTTTGTCTTGATTGGACTTTCATAATGATGGTTTGCCACCCAGGGCAGCGTATTTAATTAAAGTTAGTTTTTTTTGTGGTTTTGTGCATAGCTCCTCCCCTTTATGGTTGACCACACCCCTTCCCTTTGACCCCGCCCATTCAGCGTCTCCTGCAGCCCCCCTGTGATTTGAAGTCACCAGCCGCCACTGGTTAGTAGACTCTTATTCAAACTGGTTTTAGACTGATTCACTATCTAATCTAACGCCCACTGCTGTTATTACCAAGTTGAAACATCATTTCTCAGTCCATGATAGTTCACACAAAGTTATTTCTGACAATGGTACTCAATTTGCTAGTCAGTTGTTTCAGAAATTTGCGAAAGAACGGGACTTTATACATATTACTGGTAGTCCAGAATATCCACAGTCAAATGGACTAGCTGAACGTGCAGTACAAACTACAAAGCAATTGCTCGAGAGGTCAAAGTGTGACAATACCGATGTCTTTTTCATTTTATTCAATCTCAGAAACATACCCCCAAAATTATATACTTGGCTTGCCTGCTCAGAGACTTCTATAAATTCCAGTTTTTTTGAGGCTTAAATATAAGAACAACAGAACAATTAGAGCCCAGCTATTCTGAAAGCATTCTTTTCAGAAGTCTAGCTATGATGAATCGAGCAGATTTCTTCACCCATTCTAAAAAGGAGAGACAGTGAAGATACAGATGGCGAAAGGTTTCGACCAGATTGGTCAAGTAGCAGGTATATGTACTGAGCCAAGAATCTGAGGGTGTGGAGTACAGGAGAAAATGTAGACATCTTCTTCCTTTATCAGAATCAATATTGCAGCATTGTTCCTGTGATACAGACTCTAGATCTCAGAGCAAACTAGACAATGTTCCAACTGCAGAACTTGTCTTGATTTACTTCCATTCCTGATTATGTTCTTGATGTCCATAAAGATGAACATTTAGGAGACACAGTACCAGTTGCTAGACCTAATTCTAATTTTTATGTCACATGATTTGGTTGTATTTCCAGACCTAATTTGCAATACATAGCAACTTGGACATAATTGTTTATATGTATTTAATTCTGTATAATTGCATGACAAAGAATTATTTGTATTGATTGCATGTCAATTAATGTCATCAATATTGCATGACATTTCTCAGAGGGTGGATGTAGAATAGAGTGTGCTGTATCTTTAAGAAGCATTTCAAGGTCACCACGTGCATATAAATACCCAGCACATGCTAGCTTCAGTGCCACTTTGAGAGCACAGCCAGAGAGTGAGCATGTATGAGTGTAATAGCTGGTTTGTTTATACGTTTATCTAAGTTAAAGTTATTAAGCCTTAATCCTGATGTGTTTGTACATAATAAAGTTCCTTGAACAAAACCCACAAAGATTCATCTATTTTATCCTGACTAGAGCAACAGTCACTACATCCTGAATCTGGTCCCAAAAGTCTTCAGCCTGGTCAGGTGAGGTGAGGGACATCTTTGACACTAATATGCAGGAACAATAGCACATGCAGATCCTGGTCTGTTGTCATCACCATTATTGTCACCACTGTGGCTCCCATCCTGGTCCTCGGAGTCTGACTCAACTGCTTTGTCATTGTAGCTGTTGTGCAATGGCTAAAAAGGCATGGGTCCAACTCTGTCACATTTCAACACAAGAATAACATTATACATACATAATAGGTATCAACCTAAAAAAAATGAATAATCGAAAATTCTGACATAACGTACTAATTCTATATATTTTAACTGTTATGTATGTAATGTTACACTACAGTCTGACCTTTTCCAACTACAGTGCCCTATTTAAAGTCAGGCATACATCCGATCCATACTAAATTAAAAAAATGTTGAGCAAGGCACACCCTAGCCATACAGCAAACATGTCAAATATAAAGCACAATCCTTGATAAAGCATGCATATAAATGCATATGTCCAGTATAGTGCATATTCATTACTTATGCATGCAAACAGACATCATGTACATTGTGTGATACTTTACTTTGTTTTGCTAAGACAGATCTAGAACCTGCGATTAGTCATTTGCATATGTATAGTATAACAAACAAGAGATTATACAATGCATAATAAATGTTACTGAAGTATTATGAAGGCCTGGAAAGGAGGTCACTCATACAATAGTGATATCTATTTGGCCATAATACAGATAACAAATCTTCCTGTAGTGCCATATCTATCTACTGCTTCACAGGATGTACTGACATATGTCACATAACACCATCAGCTTTACAGACAGACATCTGCAACATCTAATTATTACTGTCATGTCAGATGTGCACCAACATAACTGTGAAAAGATTATATAATATGCAAGTAACAACATCAAAACATATTAAACAAGACATGTGTAATGTTTGCCCAAGTAACATTATAGTCCAGACATTTGTAGTGCAACCATAATGGTCACCTCATCTGGCCATATGGTATATTTATACATCTTATAAACATACAAAGGTTTTAATAATTGCAAGAGAAATGCAATGAGTATGCAAAATTCTAAATGTCCCAAGATTCATATATTGATAATTTGAAGGCCATGACTGAGTAAGCATGCTCATCAAAGGTTTTCCTTAAGTTACTCAGGCACATTACATGGCATATAATACTGAGTTTATCAAACATACCTCTGTTGTTACTTGTATATGTTTTTGCTGTATCACTATTCTGTATGCATGCAAAACACACGTGTGACATATAGAGTAGAAATCCAAGACAAAGATACCATGTTATTATTATATCAACTGATCAACTGATGCAACATTGATATAGGACTAAATCACAAAAGACTTGCACTCAACATAAGCAATCAGCTATACTGAAAGCAGATGTTATGGAACATGGCCTCCATGATGAACATGAATAGTAGCCAACTTTACACCAAAAGAAGTCACTTTCGCTAAGGAAAATGTATATAGAATATAGCTTTTAGTCTTTACTCACTGTGTCACACACATTTATTTTTGTGTGTCAATATAATCCACTAATGTCAGTGTTTCCAACTGTCAGAGACGAAAATGTGCTAGATTATGTGACCCCCTCCCCCCAACAATACATATTGTTTGTTAGAAATAATATAATATAAATGCTTACAATCTATATGAAATAATACAGACAATTACTGTTGCAGTTAACTTGTGAGTTTTCTGCCATTTCACACTGAGCTAATCGGAGGGAGGGCACTGAGCAAACTGATCTGTGATATAAAACTTTAAGTTTCCTGTTTTTTTGCTTATTTTTATGAGTTATTTATAGCACTTTTATTGTCTACATGTACTTTTCTAGCTAGTTTCACTGTGTGTGAGGTATTAACTAAAAATTTTCTACAATTGGTAAGTATCTGGTTGGGTTTATTTGTTCTGATTTTTGGTGACTTTGCAGTTGCCCGCCCCTACTGTAAATTTGATATGGGACACACCTCCCAGTCTAGTATCATTACCTCATTCTACCTAATCCAGAGAGAACATTTGAGAAGGCCAGCCCACTTAGTTTCTGCTCCTCCTTTCCCCTTTCCACTTTACAAAAAAACAAAAAAAATGTTCTTTGTTTCCTGCCTTTCCTGTAAGTCGTCTAGTCCAGATACAGATTTGCTGTATCCAGGACTGTTTGTAAACTTCTGAGCCCCCAATCCTTTCTGTGTTGGAGGGAAGCATTCTAGCTTAATTTTGTTTCTTAGAACTAGCCAGCTTTCTAGTTTCAGCAGTCAAATCTTTTTCTTTGAGCTCTGCACTTGTTCAGAACTCATTGTAAGCACTAAATAAGCTACAAATTATTACAGCACTTAACTGTCCTCACTTGTCTAGAGGAAAACAGTTTTTAGTACTTAATAAATAAGCACCTATCCAGGCATGTCTAAGGGTCAGCTCCCGGTGTTTTCTCCTGCCTACCTGTTGAATCTGGGCATCTTGGGGCAATGCAGCAATTGCCTCATGTACACAGACAATTCTCTCCTCCTACCACCCAACACTAAAACCTGTGAGAGATGCACTTATATAGCTAAACTGGAAGCAAAGCTCTCTTCACCCAAGACTGGACTAGACAGTCAAGAGGAGAAGGTAAACACTTGCACCACATCACACTCATCACATAGTCCCTCAAAACCTACACCACCAAAACACACACATAGAAACACAAAACACACACCTACATTCGCAGAGGCTCTCAATAAAAATCTACCCAAGCAACAGGGACTTCCAAAGCGGAAACACAAACAACCTCCACCCCCCCCAACACAACCCAAATGACACATAGCCCACAAACTCAGTGTACCACTCAACCACAGCCCATAAGGCATAACAACGTACCCAACACTCTAGTCATAGGTGACTCTACAGTCAGACACACTGATGTTCCACTCACCAGGCTAAACAAGGAGAAAGTTACTGTCAGCTGCCTGTCAGGTGCCAGGATCCGCCCCATAACGTACTCACTCAGGTCACTCCACAACAAGTACAAATATGACTCTGTCATTGACCATGTTGGTGTGAATGGTTCATAGGTTCATAGGTTCATTGGTTGGTACTAGGCTATCAGCCCAGGGCCTATACAAGCCTAGCCATAACAATTCCCTGGCTATTTCTTCCCACACTATTTACTTCCCTGGACCCCTGTCTAGCAGGGCGACTGACGTGATCCCCGGAGTGAAATTCCTTTCTCCCATCCAATCGTCAAGGTTCCTTTTGAAGTGGGCCAAAGAGGCACTCTGCTTGACATGTATGGGCAATCTATTCCAGAGTCTGGAGAGTCTCTGGGTCAGGAACCTAGCCCTCCAGCATGTCTTGTTTATTGTGATGACAAGGTTTAGATCCCTGGAGCATGTGGCTCTGAGGGATTGGGATTTCTTTAAGTGTAGCATGTCCAACAGCTCTGGGTTTGACATGGCCTTGTATGTTAAGCAAAGATCGCCTCTGAGTAGATGGTATGCGACAGAGTATAGCTGGAGTTTCTTAAGGCGGTCAGCGTAGGACATCTGCTTTAGGCCTGTGATTCTTTTAGTGAGGTATTTCTGTGGCCTTTCCAGTTGTTGCAGATGTCTTGAGAGGTACATACCAAATGGAGCATTGTATTCTATAATGGGTCTAATGAGGGATGAGTACAGTGGGACAATGACCTCCTTTCTTCTGGATGAAAAGCCCTTAGTGATGAGGTGTGCCACATAGAAGGATTTCGTGATTGTTGTGGTGATGTTCATAGGTTCATAGGTTAGTACAAGGCTAACTGCCCTTGCGAGTCATTGTAAGCCTAGCCAATTATCCCTTGTGAGACTCAAACCCTGCACCTTGTGTTTGTAAGGCAAGGTGGTTATCGAAGTTGAGACCACTGTCCACCTGTGTCCCTAAGTCTCTTATAACGCTTTCGGTATTTAGTGTACTGCCACCTATATGGCAATTCACGGGTACATGTTTTTTTCCCAAAGGGGATAACTATACATTTCTTGGCATTGAGCTTGAGCCCATGGCTCTGGCACCAAGCATCTGTTTCTGTAATGCCCTTTTGTAGAGTATCCACATCATTTGGGGATTCAATAATGGCTCCCAGTTTGCAGTCATCTGCAAACTTTGTTAGCCAGAGTCCCTTAGTGTTAGCCTGTACTTCAGAGAAGTAGATGCCAAACAAGAGCGGTTCCAGGACTGAACCCTGAGGTACTCGACTTGTCACTTGTCTGGAGCTGGATTTGGAGTCGGCTACTTTTACAGTGTGGGTTCTATCAGTAAGCCAGTTAGCAACCCATTGGGTGCCGTAGGGATTACAGTCCAGCATAGTAAGTTTATCTAAGGGTAATGCTGCTAAACGCCAGAAGTCTTAACCTCAAGATGCACGCACTCGAAGCTCTCCTCAGTATGGAGAACATCGATATCTGTGCAGTGACAGAAACCTGGTTCAAGGCTCCAGAGAGCACCCCAGCACTACCAGGTTATACCTCATATCATGCTTTTCGGCCCCAAAACCCAGACCGAACCACAAATGGACGGGGAGTTTCCATATTTATCAAGGATATCCACACCTCCAGGTTAGTGGCATTGCACGAAGTATCGAGGACCATCCATGTGCAACTGACAGTGGGCAAGACTGCTTTTCAGTTTATAGCATCCTACTGACCACCCTCTCAAAGTCAGGAATCCCACTCGGCTTTCCTGAAAACATTGGAGAACATGAAGATCTCTCCGAACACCATTATATTGGGTGACTTCAACTACCCAAACATGGACTGGGAGCATTACTCAAGCCCCAGCACTTTAGCCCAAAGGTTCCTGGAATTTATAAACTCAAATGCCATGAAACAACTAGTCACCACTCCCACAAGAGGGGAAAACATACTAGACCTGATCATTACCAACATGGGGACTCTATGCTCCATACTAGAAGTATATCCCTCATTGGTAAGATCAGACCATAAATTAATTTCATTGGATATCCACATCCCGACCCCACCCCAGCCCAGAAAACCACAGTGAAAAACTTCCCAAAAGCGAACTTCACACTTCTCAAAACCGAAGTGGAATCCTTCAAGGCTCCAGAGCCAGTGGAAACTATGGCCCAAACTGCAGAATCCTATATAAACACATTCTACGGACATCTCCAGGAATGCATGTATCATGCTATCCCAAACAAAATCAAGACCCAATCATCCAAAGGCAGGCGTCCAGTCTGGTGGACCCCTGCCATAAATAAACTGTACAACAGAAGGAGGAAGCTACTACATGATAGAGCAAAATCCCTAAAAGGGAAGGCATCTCTGATCAGTACTAGCAAAAAATTACGATCCCTCATAAAATCCTCCAAGGCCAGCTTCGAGAGAAAAATTGCACAGGACACTAAAGACAATCATAAGGCTTTTTTCAGTTAGGAACCTGGGATGCAACTCCCAGACTTGTTCTGAGTTGATTCTAAATGACAAAAAATACACTGAACCCACAGACGTGGCCAATATCCTGGCAGACAGGTTCAGTGCAAACCCCCCACCCCCCCAAAAGAGCAAGTATCTATCCCGGCAGAGTGCAGCCTCCCAAACATCTCTGATGCTCAGGTGAACGCCGCCCTCTCCAAAGCAAAAAACACTGCTTCCATGGGACCAGATGGCGTCCCAGGTTGCGTCCTACATGAACTCCAAGAAGAACTAATCCCTCAAGTAAAACTGCTGTACAATCTCAGCCTCACTACAGGATATGTGCCCAAAGAATTGCGTACAGCAACAGTGGTGCCACTCCACAAAGGAGGCGCCTCTACAGACCCTGGAAACTATCGCCCCATAAGCCTGACTACCCTAGTCTGCAAGACTATGAGAGGATCATCATGGAACTCATAAACAAAGACATTGGGGACCTACAGACACTAGATCCTACCCAATTTGGCTTTGTCAAGGGCAGATCCTGCCTTTTGAACCTGGTCAACTTCTTCGAAACAGTCACCAAGGCCATAGATGAATGGAAGGTAGTCCACACAGCCTATCTGGACCTCGCAAAGGCATTTGACACAACACCCCACTTGGGCATCATAGATAAGCTATCTAGCCTAAATATAAACCCCTATGTCACAAGATGGGTCGCAAACTGGCTCAAAGGCAGAACCCACAAATTCAGAGTTGCTGGAGCCATGTCAGACTTGAAACTGGTCACAAGTGGCATCCCACAAGGTTCTGTCCTGGGACCTCTCTTGTTCGGTATTTACTTTTCTGAGGTACAGGCCAATGTGGGAGGACTATGGCTCACCAAGTTCGCAGATGACTGCACAATGGGCACCATAATCAACTCTCCAGCTGACACAAACATCCTTCAAAAAGGTCTCGCAGAGACGGATAACTGGTGCCAGAGCCATGGTCTAAAGCTAAATGCCAAAAAGTGTATAGTCATACCCTTTGGCAAAAACAATGTGCCCACAAATTACCACATAGGTGGTAACTCATTAAGTACAGAGAAAGTAATTAGGGATCTGGGGACCCAAGTTGATAGCGATCTCTCCTTTGACAACCACATTGCCAAAGTGGTTAGAAAGACCTTCTACATAGCCCACCTCATCATGAAAGGATTCACATCTAGATCAAGAAAGGTAATCGTGCCCCTTTATTCATCCCTCATCAGGCCCATCATAGAATACAATGCCCCCTTTGGGATGTACCTTACCCGACACCTGCAGCAATTAGAAAGACCCCAAAAGTACCTCACCAGGAGGATCAAGGGACTCAAACAGATGCCATATGCTGCTCGGTTAAGAAAACTCCAGCTCTACTCAGTTGCATACCACCTACTTTGAGGCGATCTATGCCTGACATATAAACTATGTCCAACCCAGAATTAATGGACATGCTCCACCTCAGTAAATCTAAATCCCTTAGAGCCACACGCTCGAGGGACTTGAACCTCAGCACAGAAATAAATAGAACATGCTGGAGGGACAGATTCATAACCCAGAGGCTCCCTTCACTCTGGAATAGAATTCCAATTCATGTTAGGCAGACCACCTCACTGACTCTCTTCAAGAAGAATCTTGATGAGTGGATGGGGGGTCGTAGGTTTGTCCCAGAGATTACTTCCGTGTCACTATTAGACAGAGGCACAGTAAACTAAACTTTAAAAAGGGCACAGTATACTCAAATCAAGGGGTGGCATAAGCCAAACACAATCAGGCTAGGCTTATAAATGTCCCAGGGCAAATAGCCTAGTATGAACCTATGAACCTATGAACCTATTCCAGATTGGGGGATGGTGTCAAAGTCCTTGGCAAGGTCTAGATAGGCTGTGTGGACCACCTTACCCTTGTCCATGGCTCTGAAGACTGATTCAAAGAAGTCAATCAGGTTCAGGAGACAAGACTGGCCCTTAATGAACCGAAACTGGGTGGGGTCCAGCGTTTGAAGGTTGCCAATGTTTTTGTTTATAAGTTCTATGCTAATACGTTCCATGGCCTTGCAGATAAGGCTTGTCTGACTGATGGGATGGTAGTTTTCGGGATCCAAGGTGGATCCCCCCTTGTGGAGTGGGATAACTGTAGCTGTGCGCCACTCAGTGGGCACGAAACCTGAGGTGAGGCTATGATTAAACATGACACTTAGGTGAGGTGCCAGTTCATATTGTAGTTCATGTAGTACACAGCCTGGGATGTCATCTGGTCTCATGGATACTGTATTCTTTGCTTTGGAGAGTGCGTTTTTTTACCTGTGTGGCTGTTATTACCAGAATTTGGCAATCTTCCAGTATTGAGATGGGCCATTTAGGGGGTGAGACGGGGGTGAAGTTGGCACTGAATTGATCTGTCAGGATATTGGCAATATCCTTGGGATCAGTATATTTAATGCCATTCTGTTTTAGCTCAGAGCAGATCTGAGCATTGCCATTTAGATTCTTGACATAGTTATAGAATGCCTTGTGGCTGTCTTTGGAATCTTTGGCAATTTTATTTTCATAACTAGCTTTGGAGGATTTTATGAGGGATTTCAGTTTCTTACTGAGGCTGGTAAGGGAGTTTTTTGCATCCTGGGATTTCCCTCTTTTCTGCAACAGTTTCTTCCTTTTGTTGTAAAGTTTGTTTATGGCAGGGGACCACCAGATTGGCTTCCTTTTCTTGGATGAGAGCATCTTAGTTCTATTTGTGATGGCACGATTCATGCATGAGTGGATGTGCTCGTACAGTGCCTTAGTGTAGGATTCAGCAGTCAAACTTTCAGTTCCTGTCTGCATGGGTGTCATGAAGTTTGTCACTTCTGACTTGAGTATCATGAAGTTGGCTTTGGAGAGGTTTTTTATGGAGGTTTCCTTACTGGGGGGTGGGGATGGGATGTAGATGTTAAGGGTGATTAGCTTATGTCTGACCTGACTAACAAGGGGGTGACCATAGGTGTGGAGCATTGATTTCCCATGTTGGTAATGACCAGGTCTAGGATATTGGTGCCCCTGGTGGGACTATGGATTAGTTGATCCAGGGCGTTGGAATTTATGAATTCCAAGAACCGTTGGGCAAAGCTGTTGGTACATGAGTAGCTTTCCCAGTTAATGGCAGGGTAGTTAAAATCACCCAGTATTAGGGTGTTTGGTTCTATCTTAAAATTTCCAGTATGTTTAGAAAGGTGTAGTGAGAATCTTGGGGTATGGTGGGGGATCTGTAGCAAGCTACAATTTGGATTGCAGTCTTACCTAGTGTTAGTTGCACCTGGAGAATTTCAGACGCATTGTGTTGCTCAACTAGCCTGGTGGTGTGAATATCCTTGGTGAATATTGACACTCCTCCACCTTTAGTGTTTCGGTCCTGGCTTGGTGGCCGAAAAGTGTGGTAAGAGTTGTAGCCTGGTATTGCAGGGGTGCTCTCTGGAGCCTTGAACCAGGTCTCAGTTACTGCACAGATATCGATGTTCTCCATTTTTAGGAGTGCCTTGACAGAGTGCATTTTGAGGTTTAGACCTGAGACATACCTCCCTGGACTACATGAAAAGAGACATGGAAGAGCTGTCCGATCTTGTAGCCTAGCAGGTATGACCCTAGCCCTGAGTAGCATCCTGCCATCAGCCAGAATGATACCACAGTACAAGGACAAAATGATTGACTTCAACAATTGGCTAAGCTTCTGGTGTCATTCTAAGGGGATCCAGTATCTGTCTGCCTGGGATGACATGATCGATAAAACCACGATGCTTTACCAGAGATGGCCTGCACCTGTCACCCTTAAGATTCCGAATACTGGCTAAAGCTCTTGCCACCCCTATAGTGCCTTTTTTAGGCAAGGTTCAAATGACAAATTCACCACCATAACAGGTACAAGCAAGCAACATCTGAGGGTAATGCTACTCAATGCTAGAAGTCTAAACCTCAAAATGCACTCACTCGAGGCACTCCTTAAAATGGAGAACATTGACATCTGTGCAGTGACAGAGACCTGGTTCAAAGCTCCAGAGAGCACCCATGCATTACCAGGCTATAATTCATACCACACCTTTCGGCCACCTAACCTGGACTGAAACACTAAAGGCGGAGGCATGTCCATATTCATTAAGGATATCCACACATCCAGGCTAGTTGCTCAGCATAATGCATCAGAGATTATCCAAGTGCAACTAACTCTGGGCAAGACCGCAATCCAAATTGTAGTTTGCTACAGATCCCCCACCATGCCCCAGGATTCCTACTCCTCATTTCTTGATACACTGGAAAATATTAGGGTACAACCTACCACCCTAATAATGGGCAATTTCAACTACCCCACCATTAACTTGGAAAACTACTCATGTACCAACTCTTGTGCTCAACGTTTTCTGGAATTCATAAATTCCAATGCCATGGATCAACTTATCCATTTCCACACCAGGGGCAGCAATATCTGGTCATTACCAACATGGGCAGCCAGTGTTCCATACCAGAGGTGAATTCCTCATTGGAGAGATCCGACCACAAGCTATTCACCCTAGACATCCACATCCCACCCCCAGGGAAACCAATGTAAAAAATTTCTCCAAAGCCAACTTCACACTTCTTAAGACTGAAGTGGCAAACGTCATGACACCCATGCTGACGGACAATAGAGGTATGACTGCTGACTCCTATACAAATGCACTTTATAAGCACTTACATGAGTGCATGGATTGTGCAATCCCCTAACAGAACCAAGATGCTATCCTCCAAAAAAGGAAGCCAATCTGGTGGTTCCCTGCCATAAACTATCTCCACAACAGAAGAAAGAAACTGTTTCAAAAAAGAGTAAAATCCCACGATTGGAGGAACTCCCTGGTCAGCCTCAGTAAGAAGCTGAGATCCCTCATAAAATACTCCATAGCTAGTTACGAAAACAAAATCGCCACTGATTCTAAAGGCAACCACAAAGCATTCTAAAGCTATGTCAAGAATCTCAATGGCAAAATCATATCTGCTCTTAGTTACAGCACAATGGCACTAAATATACAGAACCAACTGATATTGCCAACATTCTGGCAGACAGATTCAGTACTAACTTTACCTCTCTCTCACCCCCTAAACAGCCCATCTCTATACCGGAAGAATGCAAAGTTCCTGTAATCATGGCTGCACAGGTAAAAACACACTCTCCAAAGCCATGAACACAGCATCCATGGGACCTGACAACATCCCAGGCTGCATTCTACATGAACTACAGAACGAACTGGCACCCCACCTAAGTACCATGTTCAATCATAGCCTCACCTCAGGCTTTGTGCCCACTGAATGGTGCACAGCAATGTTTATCCCACTCCACAAAGGGGGGTTTGAGGGGGAGCCACCACAGACCCCAAGAACTTCGCCCCATTAGCCTGACAAGCCTGGACTGCAAGGCCATGGAATGTATCATCATAGAATTTATAAACAATGACACTGGT
The DNA here is from genome assembly GCF_019279795.1 of Protopterus annectens. Classification (NCBI taxonomy): domain Eukaryota; kingdom Metazoa; phylum Chordata; order Ceratodontiformes; family Protopteridae; genus Protopterus; species Protopterus annectens. The sequence continues at coordinate 66,741,486 of NC_056748.1, read as the reverse complement.
AATCTCCAAACTCTGGACCCTATCCAGTTCAGGTTTGTAAAAGGCAGATCATGTCTCCTAAACCTGATAGACTTCTTTGAAGCGGTCACCAAAGCCGTAGATGAGGGTAAGGTGGTTCACACAGCCTATCTTGATCTCGCCAAGGCTTTTGACACCATCCCCCACTCTAGAATTATAGGTAAACTCACTAAACTAGGCATAAATCCCTATGTCACAAGATGGGTTGACAACTGGCTCACTGACAGAACCCACACTGTGAAAGTAGCAGACTCTAAATCCAACTTTAGACCAGTGACAAGTGGAGTAC
>NC_056748.1:66591179-66731179 GCF_019279795.1 Protopterus annectens | reverse complement strand
GACATACAATAGCAAATAAATTACTACCAAGATTTTGTCCAAAATAGGCTATGCTGAGATTGAACCCACAAATAGGCAAGCAACAAAAAAAAATCTTGCTTTTTTCCCACTTTTCTGAGAGTTAAAAAAGTTCAGTTACAGGCTTGCTGTTCCTGAACTGTTTGAAAGTTTCTGTGAGGCTATTTTTGCTTGGGCTGGAGGGTCTCTGTGTTGATCAGTGGCAGTGAATAACATTGAGCAGCTTCCCTGCCCCCCGTAGAGGTGGTTACTGACTTGAAACTGTAGTTTTATTGTCCGTTTTGGGTCTATTCCTGCTTCTTTCCAGCCCCTGCTATCAAGCACGCTTTAACGTGCTTTAGCGCGATTTAGCGCGGAGTTGCCACTAGAGCAGCATCGGGCAGCGCCGGTTAAACAAGGTTAAACTCTTTCTGGCTCCAGAAAGTCTGTTCTTCAATTTTTCCCTTAGAACTGCTCTGTTAGGAACCTAAACAGTTTACACCTTCACTAAAAAGTGCAGCACTTGTTCCAAATAGCTTTTTCCTCTCAAAAAGCTCAGCACTTGTCTTATAAGCATATCCGTTGTCTTATAAGCATTCTCTTTGCAGGTCAAGCACTCCTATATTATACAAATCTCTCACTAGCAAACCCCCCCAGGAGTGCCCACTTCCCGGCTAAGCCCACTACTTTTCTGTCTCATACCAACTCATAATTCTTTCTAGCATGTCGAAGGGTCAGATGCTGGCGTCCTCTCCTGCCCAGTTGGTGAATCTGGGAATTCTGAGACAATGTTACAATTGCCTCATGTACACGGACAACCCTCTCCTCCTCCCATGTAACACTAACACTTGTGAGAGATGCAGCTATTTAGCCAGACTGGAGGCTGAGCTCTCTCAACTCAGGACTGGCAAGACCAGGCAGGAGGAGAAGGCAACGACACACACCACAATACCAGTCTCACATAACTCAACCACACCACTGAATCAAACACATAAACACACTAAGACATACTCGGAGGCTCTGAGTAAAAATTTACCTAAACAGCAGAGGCCTCCAAAGCAGACACCCAAGCAACTGCAAACTCAATACACCACACAAACAACACATAAACAACAAAATCAGTGTGCAAAGCAGTCACTGCCCTTAAGGCCAAATACAACACCAAACATACTTGTCATAGGTGACTCCATAGTCAGACACACTGACGTCCCGCTCACCAGACTGAGTAAGGAGAAGGTCACAGTAAGCTGCCTGTCGGGCGCTAGAATCCGCCACATAACGCAAGCACTCAGGTCTCTCAACAGCAGGTACAAGTACGACTCAGTCATTGTCCACGCTGGTGTCAACGACCTGAGACGTACCTCCTTGGACTACATGAAAAGAGACATTGAGGAGCTCTCTGATTATGTAGCCCAGGCAGGTATGACCCTGACCTTGAGCAGTATCCTACCTTCACCTACAATGATGCCACAATACAGTGATAAGATGATCAGCTTTAATAATTGGCTTAAATTCTGGTGTCATTCAAAGGGGATCCAATGTCTGTCTGCCTGGGATGACATGCTGGACAAGCCACGCTGCTTCGCAAGGGACGGCTTGCACCTGTCACCCCTAGGCTTCCGGATATTGGCAAAGGCTCTTGCTACCCTCATAGTGCCTTTTTTAGGCAAGTCTCAAATTCTAAACCTACCACCCTAGAACACAAAAAAGGAAAAAAACTAAGGGTAATGCTGCTCAATGCCAGAAGTCTCAATCTCAAGATGCACGCACTCGAGGCCCTTCTCAGTATGGAGAACATCGATGTCTGTGCTGTGACAGAAACCTGGTTCAAGGCTCCTGAGAGCACCCCAGCACTATCAGGTTTCACCTCATATCTTGCGTTCCGGCCCCAAAATCCGGACAACACCAAGAAAGGAGGGGGGGTGTCCATATTCATAAAGGACACCCACACCTCAAGGTTGGTGGCAACGCACGATGCATCGGAGACCATCCAGGTGCAATTAACCATAGGCAAGACTGCTCTGCAATTTGTAGCATGTTACAGGCCACCCTCTCAAACTCAGGAACCTCACATGGCCTTCCTGAAAACATTGGAGGGGATAAATGTATCTCCAAACACCATCATACTAGGTGACTTCAACTACCCTAATATAGACTGGGAACACTACTCAAGCCCAAACACTCTAGCCCAAAGGTTCCTGGAGTTCATAAACTCAAATGCCATGGAACAACTAGTCACCATCCCCACAAGAGGAGAAAACATACTTGATCTCATCATCACGAACATGGGATCACAATGTTCAACACCGGAAGTATACACCTCACTGGTGAGATCAGATCATAAACTAATCTCGCTGGAGGTCCTCATCCCGCCCCCACCTGAAATAAATAAGACCACAGTGAAAAACTTCTCAAAAGCCGACTTCACACTTCTAAAAACTAGTGTGGTCTCCTTTAAGGCCCCTGAGCCAGTGGTAAACATTACTCAAACCGCTGAATCACTTACAAATGCCTTCTACCAGCACCTACAGGACTGCATGGATCAGGCAATCTCAAACAAAACTAAGACTCTTTGTACCAAAGGCAAGCATCCAGTCTGGTGGACCTCAGCCATAAACAAGCTCTACAACAAAAGGAGGAAGCTACTACAAGATAGAGCAAAATCCTTGAAAGGTAAGACACCTTTGATCATTATAAGTAAAAAACTAAGAGCTCTCATAAAATCATCCAAGGCAAATTTTGAGAGAAAAATCGCCAAGGACTCAAAAGACAATCATAAGGCCTTCTTTAGCTATGTTAGAAACCTAGGAGGAAACTCCCAGATATGCTCAGAATTAGTTCAAAATGATGTGAAGATTACTGAACCTACACACATTGCCAACATACTGGCTGACAGGTTCAGTGCAAACTTCTCCCCCCTCCCCAAAGGAGGGATATCTATACCAGAGGATTGTAGCCCCCCAAACATCTCCAACGCCCAGGTGAGAACTGCTCTCTCCAAGGCAAAAAACACAGCATCCATGGGACTGGATGGTGTCCCCAGCTGTGTGCTCCACGAACTCAATGAGGAATTAAACCCGCAGTTAGGACAGCTGTTTAATCTTAGCCTCACCTCAGGATACGTACCCAAGGAGTGGCGCACGGCGACTGTGGTCCCACTTCACAAGGGCGGTGCCTCCACCGACCCTGTAAATTACCGTCCCATTAGCTTGACAAGCCTTATCTGCAAAGCCATGGAGAGGATCATAATGGAACTCATAAATAAAGACATAGGGAACTTGCAGACTTTGGATCCAACCCAGTTTGGCTTTGTCAAAGGCAGATCATGCCTTTTAAACTTGGTTGACTTTTCGAGACAGTCACCAAGGCCATTGATGAGGGAAAGGCAGTCCATACAGCCTACCTCGACCTGGCAAAGGCCTTCGACACAATACCCCACTCAGGTATCATCGAAAAACTCATCAGCTTGAATGTAAACCCATACATTACAAGATGGGTTGCAAACTGGCTAAGTGACAGAACCCACAGGGTCAGAGTTGCTGGAGCCATGTCAGACTCAAAGCCTGTCACAAGTGGTGTCCCACAGGGCTCAGCCCTGGGTCCACTCTTGTTCGGCATCTACTTTTCTGAAGTACAAGCAAACACAGGAGGGTTATGGCTGACAAAGTTTGCAGATGACTGCAAACTGGGCGCCATAGTCGAAAACACATCTGACACAGATATCCTTCAGAAGGGCCTCACAGAAATGGATAACTGGCGCCAGAGCCATGGCCTAAAGTTAAACGCCAAGAAATGCATAGTCATACCCTTCGGGAAAAACAAGGTTACCCCTAGCTACCATATAGGTGGCAATCCACTGAGCACAGAAGAAGTCATCAGGGATCTGGGGACCCAGGTTGACAGTAGCCTTTCGTTTGACACTCATGTTGTTAAAGTAGTTAGGAAAACCTTCTACATTGCCCACCTGATCATGAAGGGATTCACATCTAGATCAAGGGAGGTCAGCGTCCCCCTGTACTCATCACTCATTAGACCTATGATTGAGCACAATGCCCCATTCGGAATGTATCTGACCCGACACCTGCAGCAGCTGGAAAGGCCCCAAAAGTTCCTCACCAAAAGGATAAAGGGTCTCAAAAATATGTCTTATGCTGCCCGACTGAAAGAACTCCAGATCTATTCAGTCTCATACCGCTTGCTCAGAGGTGACCTGTGCCTGACATATAAGGCCATGTCAAACCCAGATTTGATGAATATGCTTCACCTCAAAAAAATCTAGATCCCTCAGAACCACAAGGGCGGGAGACTTAAACCTTGACACGGTTATTAATAGAACGTGCTGGAGGGACAGATTCATCACCCAGAGACTCCCTATGCTGTGGAACAAAATCCCGGTACATGTGAGGCAGAGCACCTCGCTGGCCTTGTTCAAGAGGAATCTTGACCAATGGATGGGAGATCGCAGATATACCCCAGGGATTACTTCTGTGTCACTGCTTGACAGAGGCACAGCAAAATAATAGGCATAGTTTTATTCAAACTAAAGGGGTGGCGAAAGCCACATAACTATGGGCTAGGCTTATAAATGCCCTTGGGCAGATAGCCTAGTATGAACCTATGAACCTATTCACATTTCCACACTGCTTAACCAGCTGAGCTAATGAGCATGACCTTTTCTTGTAATGTTTTAAAAGATATTTTATAGAATAGCAGTATTCATAGTATATGTGAAGTCTGTATTAATACACAGATATAATAGACAGTCCTACATAATGTTTGCAGTGACCCACTATATTTTACGATAATGTTAGAGTTCATCGGCATGTGAATATGAATTTAAACATTAAAATCTATTATTCTTTCATCTAAGTTAATATTACTATTCAGATATTCATGGAATACACTTGAAATACAATGCATATTCTAAAAATAGATATGTACTTTATACATATACGATAATGTAAATGTTAAGGTGTGGAGTATGCAACTTACTGTAGGCATCAGGTAGCTGGTGTCAGACTCTGCAACTCTCTGGTGAAGATCCTTTGTGCTCTCTGATGTAGATCATTAAAGCAGTGCCAGACCTGCACAACATTCTGCTAATCCCATTTCATCCACAGAGCTCCTTCACTCTCTGGTTCCACATGTTGATCATAGTGAAGTTTCTTGTGCGTGTACGCATTCTCTACTCATGTCCATCATAGACAGTGAACATTTGCATTGTCTCCTTGTCCTCAGTGCAGTTTGGCACCTGAACTACCAGAAGCCCTTCTTGGATGACATTCTTGGTACGAGTATAGAAGCTTTTAGTAAAATGCCTTCCAAAAATCCTGAGGTCCCCTTCAGTTTGCAGGTAGCAATGTATCAATATTGCATTTTAATATTTGTGCATAAAGGATGGTAGCAGACTATTGGAGGGTATCAGGCATCTGTTACAGATATTCCTGTTTATTGATACCTGTTGGGTAGATGTGCTGAGCATTGTACAATTATGCCAAGTTATTTATTAATGTGCTGAGATTTGAGAACATACGCTGACGTTTGCTAATGGGATTCCAAAACACTGAATGCTAATGAACCTCATTAATTATGTACTCTCCAAATGGTACTTAAAAGGTGTGTACACCTAGCTAACCTCACTGTGAGATATAGCTGCCTGAATGCTATCTTCTCGAAGGTAAACTATCACTGCTTGCATTACTGTTGAGGAATACAGTGACATTGCCACTTTCTTATGTTCATAGCATTCTTTGTAAAACCACTAAAACATTTTTGTGCATGTGTTATGTGAAATTCTCTGCATTACAATATGTCTGTTACATAAACAATGAGGACAGACTTCCCCAGTATGCATGCAGATGGGTATATGTCCATCACTAACAAGGAAGTTTTCTCCATATGCAGCTGTATAGCTACAAGTAAACCAGTCCTGGTGAACTACAGAAACAGATGGAATTTGTTCATATCCATAGGTACTGCAGATTAACCTGTAACATCTAAAATACGTTTGTGGATAATGATGACATATGGTGTTGTCTGTGAATTGCATGCTCAGGGACTGGTTTACGGATACTTTCTGATGCTTAATCATATGGCGGTAGATGTGACTGCATTCAGTGGGATTTGGGCAATGTCAGGATTGCTTAGCATTTATATTATTGTTTATTGTTGTTACATGTAGCCATAACAATAGTTGTGTTATTTACTTTATCATGAAAGTCGTATTTGTAATACTGTCGATCAATGACTTCAGTAACATCTGTGATGCATCCAACATGCTTGTGATACAATTGGTAGGTGTGGCTGGATGAGCATGCAACTTTGCAATATCATTTTAATACTACTGCAGTTATAACATATCAGTTATGTGTTTGACCCTTACTTGTCATAATATCCACTGATATGGGTTCAAATTCCAGCTCTACATATATGACATATCCAAACATGTGTAATAGATTGATAGCTGTGCACAGCTATGCCAATAATGTTATGGCATATGGATCAGCTATTCAGACATGTTTTTTTTCTACTTATCTATACATAATGGTACTCTACATGATGCAGATTTTTTTTACATAGCTATGTGCTTGCTGTAAATGAGAGGTGAGGCATTCAGTTGACATATGCTTTTAACACTGACATGTCAATATGTGAGCCACTATATAAATCTGCGATATACATACAACATTGTCTTTCAGATGTCCAGCCAAAATATGAGGGACAATCGGTCACAATGTGAAAATGAAATAATATAAACGTTTTGTGCTAGCATGGCCTGAACTTGCTAGGATTAACGGGCAATACTGTGTTGAAACTGTAAGTGAGGACGGATCTCACAAGCATGATCAATGCTATGGGTGGACACAACAGTTCTAGGGAGGCCTGCGCTATGGGTGGACACAGTTCTAGGGAGGCCTGCGCTATGGGTGGACACAACAGTTCTGGGGAGGCCTGCGCTATGGGTGGACACAACAGTTCTAGGGAGGCCTGTGCTATGGGTGGACACAACAGTTCTAGGGAGGCCTGCACTATGGGTGGACACAACAGTTCTAGGGAGGCCTGCACTATGGGTGGACACAACAGTTCTGGGGAGGCCTGCGTTATGGGTGGACAGAACAGTTCTAGGGAGGCCTGCGCTATGGTTGGGCACAACAGTTCTAGGGAGGCCTGCGCTATGAATGGACACAACAGTTCTAGGGAGGCCTGCCATTAATGTTGCTCTGCATGATCCTCCAAGCGGCCAACAGACTCTGCCACTATGAGAGGGCAAGGCATGTCACTGGAGGTGGGTCACTAATCAAGGGTATCAGAACTTGTTAGAGATTTGCGATGCATGACTAGGCTTAAAAAGGCCGTTGTGGTCATTAGCCTAGTAAATACCCATGAACCTATTGCCTCTTGTAGATGAGATAATGATTTTCCTGGCCTCCCATTATAACACCTTTTAGGATCGTCAAATACCTAGTGAGGTACCGAAGCAGGTGCTCCAGGATACTGTATGTCCAACGTTCGCAAACTGAAGCATACACCAATTTTCATTAAAAGAGTTTTTTTAACAATTATTAAAGTGATGTTATATTTGTGTTACAGCATCCGTGTCTGTGACAACACACCTTATGCAGATGCACAACATTAGTGTTATAACGTTAGCTTACCTATACAGTAGATACATAACACTGTCAGCAAAATGTGTAATGTTCTGTGTTTCAACTGCATAGACTCATTCACATCAGAACAGCAGCACCACATGTCACATAGTTGTTTCCGTATTCTGTTAGTGTGATCCATGGGTACTTTGTGCCTTGCTATGAATGAGGCGTACACTCACATGTTATTGTTTGTGTACCATTTTAACCTACAGATATATCTTTGCACAATATAGACTGTGCATCAGACACAGACAGACGTGGTAAGTTTGTTCATACTTTTGCTGTTGTTCAGCACTTTTTAGCACACCTGTGATTTATGTCATTAATGTTGGCTTGTTCTCTACACAGATGTATCATCGAGAAGTCTGCACCATTTGTCACTTATCTGGCTCCATACTCTGGAAGTGTGATCCATAGTTATTATAACAGAGGAGTATACTCACATGTTGTTTGTATGCCATTTTAAAATACAGGTTTCACTTTACGAAGGACCCAACTAGGGAGGACTGGAACGGCAGTCTGTATGGTTGCTACATTTCAATGTTGTTAATTACATATGTGACATTCATGACTAATGTGGTTTTGTTTACCCGCATGAGATACCTGTAATCTGTATAACATTGCCACCCATTCAGATGTGCATAACTTATTTGCTGTGTGTTATACATTAGGTTGATTGCTACATAATGCCATGTACAGTGGATATAAAAAGTGTACACACCCCCTGTTAAAATGCCATTTTTTTGTGATATAAAAATATGAGACCACAATAAATCATTTCAAAACTTTTCCCATCTTTAATGTGACCTATAACATGCACAATTCAATTGAAAAACAAACAAATCTGTTAGGGGAAAATATAAACAATAAAAAACGTACAATAAGCTGGATGCATAAGCGTGCACACCCTTAAACTAATCCTTTGTTGAAACACCTTTTGATTTAATTACAGCATTCAGTCTTCTTGGGTACACACCTGCTATCAATTAAAGAGACCTCTGATTAACCCCAAGTAAAGTTCAACTGTCCTAGTAGGATTTTCCTGACATTTGCTCAGTTGCCTGCTACAGCAAAAGCCATGGTTCGCAGAGAGCTTACAAAGCATCAAAGGGATCTCATTGTTGAAATGTATCAGTCAGGAGAAGGATACAAAAAAATTTCCACAGCATTGGATATATCATGGAACACAGTGAAGACAGTCATCAAAAAGTGGAGAAAATATGGGACAACAGTGAAATTGCAAAGAACTGGACGTCCCTCCAAAACTGATAGAAAGACAAGACAAAAAGTGGTCAGGGAGGCTGCCAAGAGACCTACAGCAACACTGAAGGAGCTGCAGGAATTTCTGGGAAGTACTGGTTATATACTAAATGTGACAACAATCTCCCGTATTCTCCATATGTCTGGACTATGGGGTAGGGTTGCAAGACGGAAGCCTTTTCTTACACTGAAAAACATCCAGGCCCAGCTAAAATTTGCAAAACAATACATTGTTATGCAAAAGCATGTGGGAAAATGTGTTATGGCCTGATGAGACCAGGACTGAACTTTATGGCCACAATTCCAAGAGGTATTTTTGGCATAAATCAACACTTTGCATCACCAAAAGAACACCATCCCCATGGTGAAGCATGGTGGTGGCAGTATCATGATTTGGGGTTGCTTTTCTTCAGCTGGAACTGAGCCTTTGGTCAAGGTGGAGGGAATTATGAACAGTTCCAAATACCAGTCACTTTTGGCCCCAAACCTTCAGGCATCTGTTAGAAAGCTGAAGATGAAGAGAAATTTCACCTTTCAACACGACAATGACCCCAAGCATATATTCAGATCAACAAAAGAATGGCTTCACCAGAAGAAAATTAAAGTTTTGGGATGACCCAGCCAGAGCTCAGACCTAAATCCAATAGAAAATCTGTAGGGTGACCTAAAGAGGGCTGTGCACAAGAGATGCCCTGGCAATCTGACAGATTTGGAGCGCTTTTGCAAGGAAGAGTGGGTAAATATTGCTAAGTCAAGATGTGCCATGCTGATAGACTCCTACCCAAGAAGACTGAATGTTGTAATTAAATAAAAAGGTGCTTCAACAAAGTATTAGCTTAAGGGTGTGCACACTTATGCAACCAGCTTATTGTGCTTTTTTTATTGTTTATATTTTTCCCCTAACAGATTTGTTTGTTTTTCAATTGAATTGTAAAGGTTATAGGTCACATTAATTGTGGGGAAATTTTTGAAATGATTTATTGTGGTCTCATGTTTTTATATCACAAAAACATGGCATTTTTAACAGGGGGGTGTGCACTTTTTATATCCACTATATGTGCTTATAACTGAGTTGTGTATGTTTCTATTTTTAAATGACAGTGGCATGTCAACCACCGGTGGTGAAGCCGGAGGTGGGACATGTAGATTTTAGGTGTCGTATTCATATTTTCTGTCATATTTGCTTGATATATGAATGACATGTAGTATCTCTGGTTTAGAGGGTCCCTGTACCATCCACAACCATGCTGACCTGGTAAATCCATATTGTTATAAGCATTATATAGTTGTCCAAAATATCAGTCCTATGCTACCTCATTTGAGTTCTGTGAATGTACATTACATCTGTCATCTATCTCTTTGTGCAGCATGTTCATTACCTACCTCCTCCAGTAGGCCATTCACTGATCCTGAGGGAGGATGTGACGTCCTTCACTCATATATAATGGCTAAAAACACAAAGGCCACTGCAATGAGTTCACTGTTTGTCTCAGAAGGGGACAGACTTGTGGTTCTTGCTGCAGCCTCTGACAGGAAGGAGAATGTGGTGAGCCATTCTAGTGATGTGGGGACATCAGATGATAGACATGACAATGACTGTGACCTGCTGTCCCATGTAGAGTCTGTTACTGATGGTAACTCTTCCCCATGACAGACTGATACTATCCAATAGATTATATGTGGGAGTATAGCTGATGTGCATGGATGTGTGTCAGAGGGTGTCGGCTTACTATTACAGGCACATGAACATTCACAGTGACATCGTGGCTCTGACCTTCATGCACTTTCCCATGCCAGTGTGTTATATGTTATGGTGGTGCTAGAGCAGTGCAGTAATACTAATCAGGTTTTACCTGCTCTAACTGTACTGAGCAGATTACCTCCTGTAGGGACGGGAGGACCCCCTCTCATTAGGTCCACATATGAACCTTGAACATCAATGTCTGTGCTGCAATGTCCACTCACATCTCCTGTTGGTCACTCAGCTGTGATCCTAGCAGTCATGTCCAGACTGTCACATCACACTATTGCTCCTACCCACACTGTGTCCCAAAATGCTGGTGTAACCACTTCAAACCCCTCAGTACAGCACTGTGGGATGAGTGTTTCCAGTATGTAGCTTGCCATGACTCAAAGGTGTGTGTCAGATGCTGCTATGTTGCCTGAGCCTGGACATATGGCCACATCCTCCATTGTCCACACCTATTTCTTCTCACCCTTGTGTCCCCCTGATCATCCTGTGATAGCTCCGATAGTGCCACTTCTGATATCTGGGTTTCTTGGGGTAGGTGAGGCACATCTGCTGGTGGCAGGCCAGCGTGTTTTAATGTTATCATAACGTACAGAATGATATATACAGTGACCATGTGTGATGCCTTTTCTGGTGTGTATTGGAATGCAGGCCTGGATGTGTCCAGATATCTGAATCTTGCTTTCAGTACACCAAAAACGCACTCTATTATTTATCAAGTAGAGGTGTATGCTCTGCTGTATGCATCCTTGGCAAGTATTGATGGGCCTCTGTATGGCATCATAAGCCAAGGCTCCAGTGGAAAATCATAGTCAGCTGTTTTTATGGAACATGAGAAAGAATATGTGGTCATCTTCCTTCCTGTTGCAATGTCTGGCTACTGCTTACCATATAGCAGTGATCATGTATTTACTTTGCAGGAACCCCTCTGGCATTTTACCATGTTGGAATGCATCTCTCAGAGCACTTTCCATCCAGATTGCTACATCATGCACACTACCAGGGTGCGTTGCCATGATATTAGTAATGAGGCCATCTGCAGAACACACCACCTGACAACTGAATGATGGCCACCTCTTTCTATTGATGTACCATTCAACATCAGGTAACACTGGGTTTTGATTGGGACATGGGAGCAGACAATTGTGCCAAAGACACAGGGGAAGTTGGCAATGCCACAGAACTTTTACATGGCATTTCTGTGCCCTATAGCTGTTGTTGGGAAGTGGATGTATTCATTCACCTTGGTGCACATTACTGCCAGGAGCTCTGTGATAATGTGACTGGTTGTTGTCTGGGATGCTCCTACAGCATCTTCCATATGTCACTGAAATGTTTCAGAGGCCAGTATACCTCAATTCAGGCACACTTTTGTTTCTACTGGTACTAGTTTACCCACACACTATGAGAGTACATGTGGGGTGCACACAGCCTACACCAGCTCTCTATCTAATCTGTATCTATCTATTATTTCCTGTTCAGAGAGATAGCTTAACTGCAGCTTGGCTTGGCACCTTGCTGGCTGCCTTCTGGGAAACATTTGCAGATCATCCTCTATTATGGCATGCAGCAGAAACATAGCTGGCTCAACCAGAGCCCTGTGCCGGTCCAACAAACCAACACCCCACCCACTTAGCACTTCATGTGAAGATCAAAAAAAAAAGAAAAAGGAATTCTGCAAATATTGCAGAATGTTTCCTGCAGACAGTAGCCAATCTACACCACACACCACTACTCCCAAGCTCAATAAAAAAAACCCAACCCCTGCCCCATCAATTCAGGTCTCATTTTGGCCCAACCCCCTGCCTTACATTACAATAAAAAATAAAAATAAAAATAAATATACAAATAAATAAATAATATATTTTTTTTTAAATGTAGTAAACAGTTGTTACAGTTTATATTCTGCATGGAATGCCACACAGCTCAGATTTTAGCTAAAAAAAGATTACATTTAAACTGTAGCAAACTGCTTGTTATAAATGTGGCAAGCAGTTCCTATGACTTATATTCTTGCACAGAGTGCTATAGCACTCAGGTTTTAGTAAAAAAAAATGTTATTTTTTACATTGAAACCATAGCAAACAGCTTGCTAAAGTGTAGCAAGCAGTTGCTACAATTAGAACTCACACAGAGTGCTACAGTGCTCAGGTTTGACCTCAAATGCAATATCTGCTTTAGGAAGGATTGGGACGCTGGACAGCAATTGAATCATGCCCGCTAACACTTAGTGCTTATGATAGTTGTTGTTTTTGTCCTGTTCTAGCTACACTACTGGCTTTCAGTATCCCCAGGCTGCACTAATGCATTAAATGCCAGTTGCATGTTTAAGTAATGTTTGTGGAATCTGCAGTATTGCTTAGGAATTTGTAGAATAAAGTATCATTAAAAGTAAGCACAAAATCTCTGCTGAGTGCTTTCATAAAATTGTTGGCAAAGTACTCTGTCACATTTAAATTGTGTTGGGCATACTCATTATGTTTTGGAATTCAGTGGGTATGCACAGAGTCCACAATTATCATACAGTGAATAATTATCTGGTCCTGTTTTAGCATCCGCTATGCAATCACGTATGGCACTAAAGTGCTGACATCTTCCTTTGGTTATCTATAACCTTCTTTTGGAATCTGGCTCTTTATAAAAACTGGTGCAAACGTTTTCTAGAATGTACAAAGTACTTCCACTAAGGTACTAATCCTTGTCATAACAAACAGGTTTTGGAGTATCTCAGAAAATGAAGAGAAAGTCAGTTTGCTCATTTAATATATACTTTTAAACTCAACAGATGTCTTTTGGAGTGATTCTTTTTTCAATCTAACACCATAAAGAAGGTAAATGCTTTCTGTTGCACCCTACAGATGTTAACCAGAGTGCTTGAGTTAAAGTATTTCCTGTCTGGAATGAATTTTTATTGGACTTCATAAACAGAAACAGACATCTGATGCAGTCAAATAGCAGATTTTCTATATCATATTTACAGCAATTGTTAATGATATCTTCCATGTGTTGTGCTGTCTTTAGTTTATTTTTAAAGCTGTGTAGAAATTAGAACAGCTGAAACCAGCAACAATACATTTATTAACAAATGTCATTGGATATATGATGACCAGTGCCTTACAAGAATTTAGAAATTTGCCCCATCAGAAAGCATTAATAAGGTCAGGAAATGATGCTAAAAATAATTTTATAACTACAATAGCCATTATTTGGCTATACAAGATTGTAGTTAATATCCTGGAAAAGCAGATACAGTGAAAATTATCTGAATTGCAGGAATAACTTATTTCTACTGCCTATCTATGTATGAATACAGCTTATAAAGTGATATGCCTGGAAAGACAATGCAGAAGGCTCATTAAAATATAAGTAAAGACAGACTGAGTTAATGTTGTAGTTTATGGCTGTACAGGATTACATCTGTTTGTCATTACTTTAAGTACTCTTAGTCTGTTCTGTCAATAACACTTTCCGTGCATGTACTAGGACATGCTTATTATTAGAGTAGCTGAGTTTGTGGATGTTAAGACATAAAAGAACTTTCTCTCTTACCTGTTTAATGCATTTTTCACTTTACTTCCTGTCACTAGCAATTGTATCCATTGAAAAGGCAACAGAGATGAGTTGTACCCATATTCCTACTATAGGTTCATAGCTAGTTATTAGGCATGCAGTCGGGCAGATCATTGAAGAGCCTAGCATCATTTTATAATCATCTCCAGAGCATTGTCTGGTTAAGTGAATTGCTCAGAGTCACACAGTAAACAGAGACTGAGGGGAATCAAACTGTGAACTACAGAAAAGCATGAATATCTCATAGCCTTAATCCTCTCCTCTAACTGCCAATAATTGCTGCAATGCCATATGTTGTCCCTGTCCAATCTGTTATCAACATAACGCCTTTCTATTTTGGTAAGGCTCCACACTCACAGTATTTTTTCTTTCTTCATTCTCGTATGCAGCTTAGGAGTAGATGGTTATAACGGTCTCCAGATGAGATTCAGACTCCACAAAGGCCTCATCCTTTGTGCTACTGCATGCCTGAGCCTCATCTAATTAGTCTCTTTCTAAATGACGCAGCTGTACTGTGTCAGAATTGTCCATGGATGATGCCTCTCCATTTCCAAGAAGCAGTTGTGTATCTGATAGCTTCAGCTACTGGATGGAAGGACTACAATGACTATTTCATGCAGCTGCCAGCAATTTCAGACGTTTCATTCCAAAGACATGTTAGCAAGGGCACTGGGCATACTAACTTGGCTGTATCTATGGACAGGAGTGACTGTACACTGTGGGGAACTGCTGCTGTTTTTGACTTGCATACATTCTTTGCTGGGATAGAATCCAGGTCCATGTCTGTTGACTGAATAAAGCTGGTGTAGAAAATACATTGATGGATGGTTGGCTAAACAGATATATAGATAGATAGGCAGCATAAAGGATGGATGGATGGATAGTTGAAAGAATGGAATATGAGTAGTTTTCCTTTAACTACTTTTGAATAGCTTAAAGGGATATGCAAGCAGCAGCAAAGCACGGTACCTCTCAACTGTACAGATTTTCGCAGAATGTCCAGATTTTTGCCACATATTTTTGTTGCTTTGACTTCTCATAAAATTGCGTTTTTCTGGTAAATCATTGAGGGTTGAAGTCTGAAAATAATGACAAGACATTTGAGTTTCAGACTTTATACCCTTGAGAAAATGCATGCTATTTCAATACCTGTTATTCTGTCAACTTTCTAAGTTTTTAAGAGCAATATTTAAAATGTGTCCCTATTTTTGGGCCTTTCTCTCCCCATTATTTATGGCTTTGTCCAGATTTCTCGCTCTAAGAGGTTGAGAGGTATGGTAGAATGGAAGCGTTGCATAAATGTATGTGCCAGAGTATGATTTTAAAACTAATGGGTCAGATTCCAGAAAGTCTGTGGAATCCAGCAGATTGCATTATTTCCATGTAAGAACTGTGGCTAACCAACTAATATGAAAAAAGTGAAAAGTGATACTTGTGGATATCGTTGTAATACGTAGACAGACATATATAAATACACCCATCCCAGTTTCTGGAATTTGATGCAATCTGCAAAATTTCTAATAAAAAAATTAATTAAGTAACGTGAAGGGCAATCACCACCACTTTGACATAGCTAAGAGTAGAAAACAGTGGGTGTGGGACACGTGGAGAACACAACACACATATCCAAGGAAATAAGGTGATAGAAAAGCAGATGTGGGGTGAGGGTGAAGAAGAGGAACATACAAGATGTGTGATGGAATAGGAAGGTCAGAGAGACATTGTTTGGTGGGAATAGGCCCTAAGTTTTGTTTTCGTAGAGAATAGGAGGAATGGGAATGATACAGAAAGAGGAGAAGAGAAAAGGAGCATGTATAAATGTACAAAGGATATAACAAGACATGACAGAAAGATTGGGAATACACATAAAGGAGAGATAATGTACATAGACAGCACACACAGACTATACCACCCAGGTGAAGGCAAACTGGCAAACAGGGCAGGCATACATACCACCCATAGCACAACACATGTATCAATACACGTTATTGTGTTACAAACATGTATCAATACACGTTATTGTGTTACAAACGGTGTGACAGTCATACCAGAATAAGGACAGCCTATGGTAGGTATGCAGTAATACTGACATCAAACGCAGATCTTCAGAAATAGGATTACTAGCAATACTATATTCCCAGATTAACCATACACCAACATCAAATACTTAAGGTTTAAACTATTCGGGCTACCTAAAGTCCACTCTTCAAATTTTCCCTTAAAACTATCTTCCTCGAACTATACTATTGATCTAATCAGCGTATCCTATAACTAAAAAGATCATCTCTACTTGACTCCAGGTAGACAATTCTCTATCTGTTAAACCTAGCACTTACTCCTACAGTACTTATTACCTTGATATGGCACTCTTATAGATAGCACCCCAAAAAGGCAAACCCCCATTTCTCGGTCACCCACGTCCCCCGGAATCTCTTTTAAAGTTTTTTTGTCTAGTCCTTCTAGCATGTCGAGGGATCAGTTGCTAGTGTCCTCTCCTGCTCAGCTGGTGAACCTGGGAATATTGAGGCAATGTTACAATTGCCTCATGTACACAGACAACCCTCTCCTCCTCCCACAAAACACAAATACATGCGAGAGATGCAACTATACGGCCAAACTGGAGGCTGAGCTCTCTCAACATAGGACTGGCAAGACCAGTCAGGAGGAGAAGGTTACCACACACACTATAGACCCAGTCTCACATAGTACCATCACAACCTCAAATCATACACATAAACACACAAAAACATACTGAGGCTCTGATCAAAATCTACCAAAACAGCAGAGGCCACCAAAGCAGACACCCAAACAACCACCACCTCAGAACACAACACCTGCAACACATAGACCTCACAGTCAGAGTGTCAAACAGTCACAGCCCTTAAGGCCAAACACAATGCCAGACACACTAGTCATTGGTGACTCCATAGTCAGACACACTGACGTCCCGCTCACCAGACTGAGTAAGGAGAAGGTCACAGTAAGCTGCCTGTCGGGCGCTAGAATCCGCCACATAACGCAAGCACTCAGGTCTCTCAACAGCAGGTACAAATACGACTCAGTCATTGTACACGCTGGTGTAAACGACCTGAGACGTACCTCCTTGGACTACATGAAAAGAGACATTGAGGAGCTCTCTGATTATGTAGCCCAGGCAGGTATGACCCTGACCTTGAGCAGTATAGTACCTTCACCAAGAATGATGCCACAATACAGAGATAAGATGATCAGCTTTAACAATTGGCTTAAACTCTGGTGTCATTCAAAGGGGATCCAATGTCTGTCTGCCTGGGATGACATGCTGGACAAGCCACGCTGCTTCGCAAGGGATGGCTTGCACCTGTCACCCTGGGATTCGGATATTGGCAAAGGATCTTGCCACCCCATAGTGCCTTTTTAGGCAAGGCTCAAATTCTAAACCTACCACCCTAGAACACAAAAAGGAAAAAACTAAGGGTAATGCTGCTCAATGCCAGAAGTCTAAATCTCAAAATGCACGCACTCGAGGCCCTTCTCAGTATGGAGAACATCGATGTCTGTGCTGTGACAGAAACCTGGTTCAAGGCTCCTGAGAGCACCCCAGCACTATCAGGTTTTACCTCATATCATGCGTCCGCCCCAAAATCCGGACAATACCAAGAAAGGAGGGGGGGGTATCCATATTCATCAAGGACACCCACACCTCAAGACTGGTGGCAACGCACGATGCATCGGAGACCATCCAGGTGCAGTTAACCATAGGCAAGACTGCTCTGCAAATTGTAGCATGTTACAGGCCACCCTCACAAACTCAGGAACCTCACATGGCCTTCCTGAAAACACTAGAGGGGATAAATGTATCACCAAACACCATCATACTAGGTGACTTCAATTACACTAATATAGACTGGGAACACTACTCAAGCCCAAACACCCTAGCCCAAAAGTTCCTGGAATTCATAAACTCAAATGCCATGGAACAACTAGTCACCATCCCCACAAGAGGAGAAAACATACTTGATCTCATCATCACGAACATGGGAGCACAATGTTCAACACCGGAAGTATACCCCTCACTGGTGAGATCAGATCACAAACTAATCTCGCTGGAGGTCCTCATCCCACCCCCACCTGAAATAAAAAAGACCACAGTAAAGAACTTCTCGAAAGCCGACTTCACACTTCTAAAGTCTAGTGTGGTCTCTGTTTAAGGCCCCCGAGCCGGCGGAAAACAGTACTCAAGCCACTGAATCACTTACAAATGCCTTCTACGAGCACCTGCAGGACTGCATGGATAAGGCAATCCCAAGCAAAACAAAGACTCTTTGTACCAAAGGCAAGTGTCCAGTCTGGTGGACCCCAGCCATAAACAAACTCTACAACAAAAGGAGGAAGCTACTACAAGATAGAGCAAAATCCTTAAAAGGTAAGACACCCTTGATCACTATAAGTAAAAAACTAAGAGCTCTCATAAAATCATCCAAAGCAAATTTTGAGAGAAAAATAGCTAAAGACTCAAAAGACAATCATAAGGCCTTCTTTAGTTATGTTAGAAACCTGGGAGGAAACTCCCAGATATGCTCAGAACTAGTTCAAAATGATGTGAAGATTACTGATCCTACAGACATTGCCAACATACTGGCTGACAGGTTCAGTGCAAACTCCTCCCTCCCCCAAAAGGTGAGATATCTATACCAAGCGATTGCAGCCCCCCAAACATCTCCAACGCCCAAGTGAGACCTGCTCTCTCCAAAGCAAAAACACAGCATCCATGGGACCTGATGGTGTCCCCGGCTGTGTGCTCCACGAACTCAACGAGGAATTAAACCCACAGCTAGGACAGCTGTTTAATCATAGTCTTACCTCTGGATACGCACCAGGAGTGGCGCACTGCAACTGTGGTCCCACTTCACAAAGGCGGTGCCTCCACCGACCCTGGAAATTACCGCCCATTAGCTTGACAAGCCTTATCTGCAAAGCCATGGAGAGGATCATAATGGACCTCATAAATAAAGACATAGGGAATTTGCAGACTTTGGATCCATCCCAGTTTGGCTTTGTCAAAGGCAGATCATGCCTTCTAACTTGGTTGACTTTTTCGAAACAGTCACCAAAGCCATTGATGAGGGAAAGGCAGTCCATACAGCCTACCTCGATCTGGCGAAGGCCTTCGATACAATACCCCACTCGGGTATCATTGAAAAACTCATCAGCTTAAATGTTAACCCATACATCACAAGATGGGTTGCAAACTGGCTGAGTGACAGAACCCACAGGGTCAGAGTTGCTGGAGCCATGTCAGACTCAAAGCCTGTCACAAGTGGTGTACCACAGGGCTCAGTCCTGGGCCCACTCTTGTTTGGCATCTACTTTTCCGAAGTACAAGCAAACACAGGAGGGTTATGGCTGACAAAGTTTGCAGATGTCTGCAAACTGGGCGCCATAGTAGAAAACACATCTGACACAGATATCCTTCAGAAGGGTCTCACAGAAACGGATAACTGGTGCCAGAGCCATGGCCTAAAGTTAAATGCCAAAAATGCATAGTCATACCTTCGGGAAAAACAAGGTTACCCCTAGCTACCAAATAGGTGGCAATCCACTGAGCACAGAAGAAGTTATCAGGGACCTGGGGACCCAGGTTGATAGTAGTCTGTCATTCGACACCCATGTAGCTAAAGTAGTTAGGAAGACCTTCTACATTGCCCACCTTATCATGAAGGGATTCTCATCTAGATCAAGGGAGGTCATAGTCTCCCTATACTCATCACTCATCAGACCAATGATTGAGTACAATGCCCCATTCGGAATGTATCTGACCCGACACTTGCAGCAGCTGGAGAGGCCACAAAAGTTCCTCACCAAAAGGATAAAGGGTCTCAAACATCTGTCCTACACTGCCCGACTGAAAGAACTCCAGCTCTATTCAGTCGCTTACCGCTTGCTCAGAGGTGACCTTTGCCTAACATACAAGGCCATGTCAAACCCAGATTTGATGAATATGCTTCACCTCAAAAAATCTAGATCCATCAGAGCCACAAGGGCGGGAGACTTAAACCTCAACATGGCTATTAACAGGACGTGCTGGAGGGATAGATTCATCACCCAAAGACTCCCTATGCTGTGGAACAAAATCCCGGTATATGTGAGGCAGAGCACCTCGCTGGCCTTGTTCAAGAGAAATCTTGACCAATGGATGGGAGATCGCAGATATACCCCAGGGATTACCTCAGTGTCACTGCTCGACAGAGGCACAGCAAAATAATGGGTATAGTTCCCCATACTAAAGGGGTGGCTTAAGCCACAAAACTATGGGCTAGGCTTGTAAATGCCCTCGGGCAGATAGCCTAGTATGAACCTATGAACCTATTAAGAGTAATACCTTACAAAGGTGACCTGCCTTCTCTTTGTAATGTAATGTGTGTCGCACACATTTATGTTAAGGTGTCAATATGACATTTAAATTTCCATTATAACTTATGTGCAAATAATGAGTCATATTTACATCCCATGATTAAGATATGTTCATTTAAATAAAGTAGAAGATTAACAAGCAATGGCAAACTTAAAATATATATGCAAATTAGATGAGAAATGCAACATGGTTAATGAGTGACATCACAACATCATTTGATTGGAGTGGAATCTGAAAGCTTGACAACAACTGGACAATCACAAGCTCAGTGACAGCATGTAGTGAAGTATAATGTTATAGCTAGAAATTATGGATATTACACACATACGTAACTGCCCCCAACAAATGTACAGCTGACACTACCTACGTTTGAATTATGCTTACATATGTACCTTCACAGTTTAAAAAAATGTATGTAAATGACTATACTATGCTACACCTCAGACATACAAAAAACTATGACTGGCATGTGGCACACCAATAACAGGAAATGCTATGTAATGTTGCATTTAACAAACCATCACAGTGCTATATGTAAAACATTTGAGTCAAAACCAATACACCAGTTGAACACAGATGTCTTTCATCACCTCAGTTTAACAAAAGATTCCTGCTGATAACTCCTAAGGTAGCATTCTGCTTAAAATTATGTACACATTAATGTTATTCACAATAATTCACTAAGTATTACACTTACCTTGCAGATACATTATAGGGCAGCTGACATGAACACTGGCATTCCTGAATGACATAAGACTACGAATCTAAATCCGAATATTTAAATATGTTAATAGTGTTTCTGGAGAAATAAAGGTGTAAAATGATAACACATACCTCTCTCCCTTTGCTGGTCCACAAGGCTGTGCATATACTCTATGCACAACATGATTTGGGGCACAGTCATCATCAGCTGCAAACAAGAAAAACTGATGTATCACAGCAACAGAAGGAACCCTTAAGTACACAATAACTGTTATATATACCTCTCAATCTCTTAGTACATAATATCTGGACAAAGCCTAAAACAATGGAGGACAAAGACCCAAAAATAGGGACAGATTTTAAATATTGCTCATATAAATATAGAAAGTTGCTAGGATAACAGAATTTGTGTTACCATGCATTTTCTGAAGCATATTAAGTCTGAAACTCAAATGTATGTCATTATTCAGTGACTTAAATTCTCAGTGATTTGTCAGAAATCCAAAAATTTTACAAGGAGCAGACCAAAAATACGAGACAAAAATCTGGGCATTCTATGAAAATCTGGACAATTGAGAGGTATGCTGCTTTATGTACACAACAGAACAGTAGTCAAAAATAGTGATTATTACATGTTACCTAGCATTGACATACAATACAGTGTCAGATTTTGGATATTTAGTCATTGATGGGTCACTTTCAATAGTGTGCACACATGAGGACTACTGTAGACAAACAGGAGGAAGCTCAATTCAAACTTACAACTGTTACCTATGTTCACATCACAAAGCAGAACCCTACCTGCCTAGTTCATCAACCTTGGGCATGAGTGCATGAACTGATGGAAGTCAAAGCACATCTCTGAATATGCAGGGAAGCATTGCACACATTAACAGGTGTACCAATCTAAGATGACATTGTGTAAGTGTGCCAATATACTTAACAAGGTGGACAATAACTTATTAATGTACACAGTTGTTGTATGCTGAGCTTAGTGTGGTGTTATATCATAATACAGTTGTCTATATATGTATATGATGTACGATACCTGAATGCTGCAATCTTCCTGTCTGTACATATGCATGAATACAATTTAATACATATGTATGTCTGCGGCAGTACATGGCTATAATGCCTTTCATACATTCTGACCACCCTTTCAACATGAAAGAGCAAAAGGTGGAGGTGTATCTATCTACATAAAGGATAAGCACATCTCAAGGCTGGTCAAGCAATAGGACATGCTTGAGCTACTCCATGTCCAACTAACCATGGAAAAAATTCATTACCATATCCTTGCTAGCTACAGGTCCCCCACCATGAACCAGGAAAGCCATAAATCATATTTAAAGTTACTAGAATCACTCACCATGCAGCCCAATACTATATTCATGGTAAATTTTAACTACCCCTCCATTAATTGGGAGGCATACATGACCACTAACATGCAGGCCCACAGATTTCCTGACTCTGTAAATTCAAATGCCCTGGATCAGCTAGTCTGCCTGTCCACTATGGGAACAAATATCCTAGATCTGGTGCTCACAAATATGGGAGAGTTCTGCACCCCCCTCCCAGTGTGATGTCCTCACTGGTAAGATCAGATCACAAAGTGATCACCTTTGACATTAAGGTAAAACTAGTCCCACCCACCTAACCCCAAAAACTTTAGAACTTCTCTAAGGTAAATTATACCTTATTAAGGGATGGCATAGCTAGTTTCCAAGCTCCCCCAAATCCAGAAATTAAAGAAACCTCTGCAGCAGTGTACACAAAAGCCTTGTATAACCATATAAACAACTGCATAGAAATGGCAGTACCAGGCCAAAATAAATCCAGATCAAACCACAAAAACAAGCCACCCTGGTGGACTCCTGGTATTAATCGGTTGTACACCATAGAAAGAAAATCCTGTCAAGAAGTAAGATGGAATGTGCACAACAGAGCAGTATGTCCCTCATTAGTCTAAACAAGTGAATCAGAGAACTAGTCAAGTCTCTGAAAGCAGACTTTGAGGTAAAAATAGTCTCCAAAGCTAAAGATAACCATAAGGCATTTTTCTGTTATGTCTGCAGTATTAATGGGAACACTCAACAATGTGTGGAATTTTTTGAATCACCTATACTCAGCCAGAAGATATAGCAAATCTGGTGACTGACAAATTCAGCTCAAATTTCATCTGTCCATCATCCCCAGTTCTCCCCCAAGAAATATCCTCAATCACTCCACTTCCAACTATGATCAAAGAACAGGTTGCCACTGTGCTCTCTAAAGCTAAACCATGGCTTCAGTGGGGCCTAGTGATATACCAGGTCAGGCCCATTAGGATATCTATTTAACCACAGCCTCCAGACTGGCTTTGTCCTGATAAAATGGAGGACAGCAACAGTCATCAATCTGCATAAAGAGGTCCATTTACTGACCCAAGAAATTATAGACCCATAAATTTGACTAGTTTTATACGTAAGGCCATGGAAAGAATAATTATGGACCTGATAATAACAACAAAGGAAACCGCCATACACTGGATCCAACACAATTTGGCTTTGTCAAAGGCAGGTCATGCCTACTGAATCAGGGGGACTTCTTTGAGAAATTTCATGGGTGAGGGTAAAACAGTCCATACCACTTACCTCAACCTGGCCAAGACATTTGACACAATTCCTCATAGGAGGTTATAGGATCATAGGAGGTTACTAGGCTATTGGCCCTGAGGTGCTTATAAGCCTAGCCAAGAGTTTAGCCCATCTTTAGACAAATCAGCATCAAATGACCCTTTCCAGCTGGGACAAGGGTGGAATCCCAGGGGTAAATGTTCTGTTTCCCATCCAGTTATCCAGGTTGTGCTTAAAAAGGGGTAAAGAGGTACTCTGCTTGATGTGGAGAGGGAGTCTATTCCATAGATGGGGGAGTCTCTGGGGCACAAATCTGTCCCACCAACAAGTCTTGCTGATGGCACAGACCAGGTAGAAGCCACGCATGTGGGTTACTCGAGTGGAGCTTGATTTGCAAATATGCAGCAGTCCCATCGAGGTGGGGTCTGTGATTGCCTTGTGTGCCAGACAGAGGTCACCTCTGAGAAGTCAGTATAAAACAGAGTAGAAGGATAGGGCTTTTAGCCTATCTGTGTATGGTAGATGTTTGAGGTCTTGGATTCTCCTGGTGAGGAATCTCTGTGGTCTCTCCAGCTGCTGCATGTGCTTTGCGAGGCACATGCCGAAAGGGGCGTTGTACTCAATAATGGGCCTTATAAGGGAAGAATACAGGGATGTTATGACATCCTTGTCCCTGGATGAGATACCCTTACTTATAAAGTGGGCCATGTAGAAGGCTTTGCATACAACAGAAGCAACATGGTGGTCAAATGTCAGGTTGCTATCAACCTGGGTGCCCAAATCCCTCATGACTGACTGCGTACTTAGGACGTAATAATTTGTGGGGACGTCACTCTCCACAAAAGGGGATGGTGATACATTTTTTTTGGTATTCAGCTTGAGGCCATATTTCTGGTACCAGTCATTTGTCTGAGTGAGACCCTCTTGTAGGATGTCCACATCCCTAGGGGAATTGATGACAGCACCCAGCTTGCAATCATCTCCATACTTGGTCATCTAAAGCCCACTGGTTTTGGCCTGCAACTCTGAAAAGTATATCACAAATAACAGAGTCCCCAAGACCTAATCCTTGGGTACACCACTTGTTATGGGTCTACTGCTTGAGGTGGCTTCCCTTATTTTGACTACATGGGTTCTATCAGTGAGCCAATTTGCTACCCATCTGGTAACATATAGATTGATGTCTAGTTAAGAGAGTTTATTTATTATGCCTGAGTGGGGAATAGAGTCAAAGGCTTTGGCCAGGTCATGGTAGGTGGTGTGTACTGTCTTCCCCTTGTGCATGGCTTTGGTGACTGTTTCAAAGAAGTTGACCAGATTTAGCAGACATGACCTTCTCTTGATGAAGCCAAACTGTGTGGGATCAAGTGTTTGGAGGTTGCCAATGTCCTTGTTAATGAGGTCCATGATAATCCGTTCCATGGTCTTATAGATCAGGCTAGTTAGGCTGATGGGTCTATAATTTCCCAGATCGGTGGATGCTCCACCTTTATGTAAAGGGATGACAGTGGCTGTCCTCCACTCAGCTGTGATGAAGCCAGTACTCAGGCTTTGTTTGAATAGGGTGCCTAATGGTGCTGCAAATTCCTGCCCGAGTTCACATAGGATGCAGCCTGGGATATTATCGGGTCCCATGGAGGCAGTAATTTTTGCCTTTGAGAGACCAGTGATGACCTGAACCCTAGATATAAGGGGAAGGAAGCAGGTACTGGGGATGTCCAGATTTACTGATGGGGGATAGAGGGTTAAAGTTTTCACTGAATTTGTTAGCCAGTAAGTTTACTATATCTACGGCATTTGCATATGTGGTGTCCTTGACCACCAGTTCTGAACAGATCTGGGTGCTTCCTTTGAGGTTGTGGACATATGTGAAGAAGGCCTTATGATTGTCTCTAGTAGATGTGGCCAATTTGGACAGAAAGTTTGCTTTGGAGGATTTCACTAGTGCTCTTATTTGCTTGCTCACGCTAAGGAGACATTGCTTCCAATTGGGCACCTGCTTCTTCTTGGTCTTGGACAGCAATTTTTTTCCTTTTGTTGTAGAGTTTATTTATTGCAGATGTCCACCAGACAGGTTTAGTCTTCCTTGTGGAGGATGATTTAGTGCTGTCAGGTATTTCTGATTCCATGCATCTATATAAATGCTTGTATAGTGCTTTGGTGTAGTTTTGGATATTGGCGCCAGTTCCTACAGAGGGAGAGGGGGCTTTGAAGCTGTTTATACCTTCCCTCAGGAGGCTGTAATCAGGTTTGGATAATTTTTTATGTCTGATCTTAGCTAGAGAGGGGTTGGGGGAGATGGTGACTTCGAAAGTGACCGCCTGTGGTCGGATCTTACCAGGGAGGATGATACTATAGGGATGCTGCAGTGGTTACTCATGTTGGTTAATACCAAGTCCAAGATGTTATCACATATTCTGGGGTATCGACTAGCTGTTCCAAGACATTTGCATTGACAAAATCAAGGAATCTCTGGAGATTTGTGTTCTGGCATGAGTAGTTCTTCCAGTCTACGTTTGGGAAGTTAAAGTCACCCAGGATAAGGGTAAAGGGTTGCATCTTGATAGATTTGAACAGGTCCAAATAGGCAGATTGGGCATCTTGAGTCAGATTTGGGGGCCAGTAGCTAGCTATGATTTGAATAGGGGTCTTGTCAATGGTTAATTGTACCTGGAGTGTCTCCTGTGCGTCATACTGTTTGACCAGCCTGGAGATGTGTATGTCTTTAATGTATATTGAAACTACACCTCTTTTGACTTTACTGCCCACAGTTTGGAGTCTGAATGTATGATAGGATGAGTAACCAGGTAAGGCTGGGGTGCTCTCTACAGCTTTGAACCAGGTTTCTGTGACTGCACAGATGTCAGCATTTTCCATGGTTAGGAATGCTTGCAATGAGTGCAGTTTCATGCTTAGACTCCTAGCGTGTATGGCATAACCTTTAATTTAGCAGCATGGCACTTAGGTATTATAAATAAACTCACAAAACTGGGCATAAATTCTTAAATCATCACATGGATAGTCAATTGGCTCATAGACAGGATACATGTGGTTAAAGTGGGTGAATCTGAATCCTGCAAGGGGCCAGTTACTAGTGGTGTTCCACAGGGCTCAGTGCTGGGACTACACCTGATCAGAATATACTTTTCTGAAGTCAAATCTAATGTGGAAGACCTCTGGATGTCAAAATTTGCTGATGACTGCAAGCTGGGGCAATCATTGAGCCCCCCAATGATGTAGTGACCCTTCAGGATGGTTTAGATCAGACAAATGATTGGTGTCAAAACCATAGCCTAAAACTAAATGTGAAAAAATGGATTATCATACCCTTTGAGAAGTCAAATACCCCTGCAAATTACTACATCACTAGCACTCCCCTAAGGGTAGACTCAGCGGTGAGAGTTTTCGGTACACAGTTAGATAGTAGCCTGAACTTTGACTGCCATGTGTCCACAGTGGTAAAGAAGTCTATCTGTGTGGCACAACTTATAAGTAAATGTATGACATCCAGATCCAAGGAAATTATAGTTACGATGTACTCAGCCCTCATTCGACCAATAATTGAGTACAATGCACCATCTGGCACGTATTTGACTAGGCACTTACAGCATCTTGTGTGACCTCAGAGGTTCCTCACAAAGAAAGTACAGGGTGTAAACAACATGTCCTATGAAGCTAGACTAAAAGCCCTATCCCTTTACTCTGTATCCTGTGGACTATTAAGGCATGACCTATGCCTGACTTACAAGGCACTCATAAATCCAGCCCTAATGGAGCTCCTCCCTAGTAGATCAGTGGCCATGGATATGCACTTCCCAGCTCTTATTGTGGCTAGTCTGGTTGAGATGGGTATTCTGAGGCATTGTAGCAATTGCCTCACGCACACTGACAACTAACATATTCTTAATAAAATAGATAGTGTATGTGAGACATTTAAATACACTTTAATTCTGAAGGCAAAACTCTCAGACAACAAAACCAATCCTGTAGAGGTTGTCAGTGACACTTGCATCACACCTACTGCACAGGGTAAAGACCCTACACATAAAAGTACTTAAGCTGAGACACTTACAGGTAACCTTCCCAAAACCCTAAGACCTCCGGCACAGTACAGTCAAAGAAAGGGTTCTTATTTATCACGTAAACACACCATTAAAACACCACTCGCAGTTACACATAGTAACACTGTATCCAATGCCACCACTACTAAGCCCTTAAGGCAAACCAACACACACCCAAATTTCCTGATGATTGGTGATTCTATAGTGAGGCATACCAATGTCCCCCTCACTAGACTGGGTAAGGAGAGAGTCACAGTTAGCTGCCTTTCCTGGTCTAGGATCCATCAAATCACACAGGCACTTAGGTAATTGAACCATAGATACCAACATGACTCTGTCATAGTAAATGTGGGTGTTAATGACCCGAGACGCACCTCTCTTGACTATATGAAGCAAGACATGATCAAGATCACTGATTATGTGTCTTAGGCAGACAGGGGTCTAGCACTGAGCAGCATACCACCTTCTCTAAGGATGATGCCATGTTAACAACAGAAAATAATGAATTTTATCAACTGGCTTAGCTTCTGGTGTCAATCCAGGGAGGTACAATACTTGATGATCTGGGAGGACATGGTTGACAGACCACGCTGCTTTGCCAGGCATGGTCTGTACTTATCCCCTCTATGCTTTCGGATATTGGCAAAGACCATTTCTACCCCCCCATAGTGCCTCTTTTAGGAAATGTAAAACTGATGACGTGGCCAAAGTGGTTAGAAAAACACTTTATATAGCCCACCTAATCATGAAGGGATTCACATCTAGATCAGGGGAGGTCATCGTGCCTCTTTACTCATCCCTCATCAGGCCCATAATTGAGTACAATGCCCCTTTTGGGATGTACCTTACCAGACACCTGCAGCAACTGGAAAGACCCAAAAAGTACCTCACCAAGAGGATCAAAGGGCTCAAACAGATGCCATATGCTGCCCGGTTAAAGAAACTCCAGCTCTAATCAGTGGCATACCGCCTGCTCAGAGGCGATCTGTGTCTGACATATAAAGCCATGTCCAACCTGGAATTAATGGACATGCTGCACCTCAGAAAATCCAAATCCCATCGAGCTACGCGCTCAAGAGACTTGAACCTCAGCACTGAAATAAATAGGACATGCTGGGGGACAGATTCATAACCCAGAGGCTCCCTTCACTCTGGAATAAAATCCCAGTCCAGGTTAGGCAGAGTCCCTCACTGACTCTCTTCAAGAGGAATCTTGATGAGTGGATGGGGGATCGTAGGTTTACCCCGGGTATCACTTCTGTGTCACTGTTAGACAGAGGCACAGTATACCAACCTCGAAAAAGGGCATAGCAAAATTAATTTAAAATGGGTGGCGAAAGCCAAATGCACTCTGGCTAGGCTTATAAATGCCCTAGGGCAGATTGCCTAATATGAACCTATGAACCTATGAACCTATGATAAACCTACCGACTGAACTGAACCTGTGAAGGAATATCTGATGGTGGTATTGCTCAATGCTAGAAATCTTAACAAGAAACTCGACTCCTTGCAAGCCTTCCTCTCCCTGGAGAGTCTAGACATCTGTGCAGTAATGGAGACATGGTTTAAAGTCGCTGAGAGTACATCAGCAATGCACAGTTATAATGCCATTCACACGTTTAAACCAGCTACTACATAGGAGGAAACTAAAGGTGGAGGAGTGTTAGTCTATATTAAGACCAATCTCACTTCCAGACTAGTTAAAGTATATGGCCCACTGAAACTCATACATGCGCAACTCATCATAAACAGGGTGTCGTACCATATCTTTTCAACATACACATCCCCCTCCATATCCCAGGAAACCCATACTACCTATCTCAATGTACTAGAGTCCATCACCATTCAACCCAATACCACAATATTCATGAGGATCTCAACTACCCCTGTATAGACCGGGAATGCTACACCACTACTAATGCACAAGCCCAGTGATTCCTAAACGTGTTAATATCAACATCTTGGGACCATTGGTCCATTCTCCTACCAGAGGCACAAATATCCTTGACCTTGTACTCACAAACATGAGGGGGACAATGTTCCTTACCCAATGTAATATCGTCACTCATCAGATCTGGCATAAGGCAGTATTACTTGATTAAAAAGTAAAACCGAGGATCTAGTGAAATAAAAAACTCTCTACTTAGCAACACTTTGGCTAAATTCCTAGCACCCCCAAACTCAGTAAACACCATAGAATACGCTGAGCTATTTACAAAATCTCTATATAGACATATTGATAACTACATATAATGAGGTGCACCCATTTGTATTAAGAAAAAGACAAATTCAAAAGATAAACCACCCTGGTAGAATCATAATATCAATCAGTTATACAATAAAAGAAACAAATTGTTGGCAAAGCACAGGAGAAACAAAGCCATACATAGTAAAATCCCCTGACTAATCTAAACAGGCAGCT
Organism: Protopterus annectens; assembly: GCF_019279795.1. NCBI lineage: Eukaryota > Metazoa > Chordata > Ceratodontiformes > Protopteridae > Protopterus > Protopterus annectens. The sequence continues at coordinate 66,700,759 of NC_056748.1, read as the reverse complement.
AAGAGAGTTAATTAATACTTCAATGGCTAAATTAGAAGAAAAACTAGCTTCTCAGGCAAAGGACAACCACAAAGCTTTCTACAGCTATGTCCGTAACCTCAGAGGAAATATACAACAATGCGCCGAACTTGAATAAAAAAAAAAAAAAAAAAAAATATATATATATATATATATATATATATATATATATATATACACACCAACCAAACACAGTTTCTAAATAAAATAATGTTTATTTGGTGTAAGTGCTTTTGTGCTAATAAATAGCACTTCTTCAGACAAAAACAGAGAATACAATGCTAATTTTTATACACTAGATCCAGATAAAACCAGAGTAAAAACATCAAACAATTAAACAATCAAGCAATCACTAAATTAACGTTGCAACTTATGTGCTCTCAGCAGAGGTTTTAAAGGTACTTTCACATTCAGGCCAGGAGCCCTATGTGCTTGCAAAGTAGTAATCCATCTTAATTCAGCTACCTCCATCTTATTCACAATGTTGCCACCTCTAGGGTCAACATTAAATATTTGCAACACTAAAAAACTAAAAGTATATTCAATAAAAGCTGCTACATGTCTGTATAGTGCACTACTGACGTCTCTGTTTCTAATCTATCTAATGTGCTCTGAAACATGCTCTCTAAGAGTGCAGTTGGTTTTACCAACAGAAAAGCACATACATTGATTACAATAAGCTAGATAGACCATATTGCTATTAGTACAGCATGAAATTGAGTTGTAAACCTATAACCATTATGAGGATGCACAAAAGTCATAAAATAATATATCTAATGTGCTCTGAAACATGCAATCTAAGACTGCGGTTGGTTTTACCAACATAAAAACATACATTGATTACAATAAGCTAGATAAACCATATTGCTACTAGTACAATCTGCATAAAATTGAGGTGTAAACCTATAACTATTATGAGGATGTACAAAAGTCATTAATCCAGATGTATGGCTACAAATCACACAAGACCCACAAGGATATGTCCCCACTTTCCCAGAAGAATTATTAAATTGTATTTTCTTAGATCCATACAAATGAAATAGGTAAGATCTGTGAAATTATACATAAAAACTGGTATATTCTTCTATCAGATGATAAGATTAGTACAATAGTTGGTCCCAACCCTAGTTTTTGTTTTAAAAATAGTTTATCCTTGAAGCGCCGGTTATGTTATGGATCTAAGAAAATACGATTTAATAATTATTTTGGGAAAGTGGGTCTTGTGTGATTTGTAGCAAGACATCTGGATTAATGACTTTTGTACATCCTCATAATAGTTATAGGTTTACACCTCAATTTTATGCAGATTGTACTAGTAGCAATATGGTCTATCTAGCTTATTGTAATAATCAATATATGTTTTTATGTTGGTAAAACCAACTGGACTCTTAGAGAACGTGTTTCAGAGCACATTAGATATATTCGAAACAGAGATGTCAGTAGTGCACTATACAGACATGTAGCAGGTTTTGGTGAACATACTTTTAGTTTTTTAGCATTGCAAATACTTAATGTTGACCCTAGAGGTGGTGACATCGTGAATAAGGTAGAAGTAGCTGAATTAAAATAGATTACTACTTTGCAAGCACATAAGGCTCCTGGCCTGAATGTGAATGTACCTTTAAAAACCTCTGCTGAGAGCACGTACGTTACAACATTAATTTAGTGATTGTTTGATAGTTTAATTGCTTGATGTTTTTCCTATGGTTTTATCTGGATCTAGTGTATAAAAATGAGCATTGTATTCTCTGTTTTTGTCTGAATAATTGCAATTTATTAGCACAAAAGTGGTTACACCTAATAAACGTTTTTTATTTAGAGGCGGTGTATGGTTGGTGTATGTGTGTGTATATATATATATATATAGATATATAGATATTTTTTTTTTTTTTTTTTATTCATGATGTGGTTACTTGATACACCAACCTTCATTCACTGGGTGGATTTTTTGTATGTAATGTACAGAACTTATTGTAAATGACATCACCCACACTGAATGCAGAGAGGATAAGTCAGCAAGCAAAGGAGAGTAGTATTGCTGGAACTGAATTCATTCTCAAGTCTTGGTGAGTACCTTCACGAGGTGGACCCTGTTTTTCACAAAACCTCACCAAGACGATACTGATATATAGACTGTATTTTATATAGCATGCATCATGGACAGAAGTGGTTAAACAGTAAAGAAGACAGCTGGGTTCACAAGACTCAGGATAAAAAAAGTGCCCAATCCTGGTAGGTGCACTGGTGCTAGGACTGGAAAAAATGACAGTGTAGAATCCTCAAGACATGGAAATATTCCTACAATGGGGCTAGGCCAGGCCCAGGGGATCATGGCCCCCTGTTCTAGAAGGAAGTAGCACACCACACAAATCACAAAAACTGATGGGCCAAAGAAGAGCCATAAAGACAACAGAGTGGACGTCTGAGGATAAGAAAGAAATTATGTATTGTTACTATTATACAAGAAGCACAGAATTTCCAGACAGAAGATATATGAAAAGATTAATAGAGAAATTAGAGGAAAGAAAAATACTTCTACAAGAAAAACTGTTAGAAGCTTCAAATAAAAATGTGTGTTCATTAGTACAACAGATTTATGAAAAACATTGTATAGACCAAGAAACCTTAGCCATTTTGAAAAAGAAGTAACTGAGGAAGTGCAAAGGTATAAAGAACAAAATCTAAAGACTTTTGAAAGGTATAAAAAAGAAATATGGACATGAGAAGGAAAGATAGATCTGATATGGTGCAATATTTATGCAAAGGAGAAAGCCAAATTAATCAGCACAAAAAAGGCAGTTCCAAAGATATTCTAAGAGAAATACAGGCAAAGGCATCCAGATATGAAAAATTGCATTATAAAAAAATAAGATCACAAACAGGGAACAAAGAACAGAAGATTAGTAAAGATTTAGTGTAGAAAGTTAAACACAGGTTACATCACAACATGAGGGAACAACGAGTCACCAAAGTAAGGAAAAACAGCAGGAGCAGGAGTCATCTGAAGAAGAAACATGGACACGGGAAAGAAAAATAGATTTAATATGGTGTAATATCTATGCAAAGGAGAAAGCAAATCTAATTTATACAACAAGAGTAGCACCAACGAAATACAGGCAAAGACATCCAGACAGAAAAAACTTTACAATAGAAAAAATAAGAAAACAAAGAGGAAAAGTAGAAAAGAAGATTAGTAATGGAGAAATTAAAGAAATAGAAACTGAGGTAATGGATTACCTGCGCAATGAAGGATTTAGTGTAGAAAATTTAACTCAGATGACATCACAGCAGGTTAGAGCAATGTATCCCCAAATTAAGGAGAAACCAGTGGAGCTGGAAGCATCTGATCAGTTGCTGTATGAAGATACTCTGGAGCCTTCCACAGGAAACCGGTACAAATGATCAGTTGGAGTTCCACAGCAAGGGAAGGAACAGGAAACTGTGGCAACTCTGGCACAATCAATGTTGTAGAGTGATAGACCAGTGAGTTCCTGTATGAAAGAGCAATGGATGACAAAGGATGAAACTAAAGTGAATGTGGCACAAGAAGATGCTCTGGATCTTTCTATAGAATTCCTGCAGGAAGTGGAGAACAAACAATGCACCTTCAGTTTACAAGAAAATGGTCTAAGAAGAGTTGCTTGATTTAATAGAGATGGATATACATATTTAGATGAAAGAAATAGACTACAGAAAGTCAATAAACCCAAAAAGTTAGAAATTTGATAAAACAAATGAACACAGTAATTAGGACTATCCATACAGATTCATATGATATAACAGAAGTAAACAGCATATATTACTGTGGAGCTAAATTAATAACAGATAAGTCTTATCACAGAAACACAGGGTAGCAAGGGAAAGGAAGAGAAGAAATTGAATGCCATCATGGACATATCGAATAGAGAACACTATAAAGCAATTAAGGCAAGAAGTGTCACTGTTAGAGGAGTATAGAAGAGGGAACAGATCAACAAAAATATGCAGAAAGATAGATTTGATAAAAACAATGCACAGTGTCAGAACAGCTCAGGATCTATCGTGCACTATTGCAAACAATAAACTAAAAATATTAGCACAGGCAGGAAAACTTAAAAGATATGCAGGTAAATATAAAGAAAAAGTACAAAATAAGTAATGTGTTGATGACCCAAAAAAGATTTATAGAGAATTGGGAAAAAAGGCAAAAAGAATTGAAACACCACCAAAAAAAAGAGAAGAAATATATACATTTTGGAGAAATATCTATGAAGATTCTGTGTAACATAAGAAAGATGCTAAATGGATAGAAGACGTAAAAGAAAGAATAAGAAGTTCATGTACAGAATATAAAATGAGATGAAGTAAGGGCCAGAGAGACTGAAACAAAGTTAAGAAAAGCTCCTAATTGTAAAACTCCAGGCCCAGATGCAGTACCTAACTTCTGGCTAAAAGTATTAACATCTTTACATGAAGATTTAGCCATGAATAAGAACTATTTATATGCACACCTTGAACAGACTCCAACCTGGTTAACAACAGGAAAAACGATACTCCTACTTAAGAATGAACCTGTAAGTTATCCTAAAACCTATAGATCAATAACTTGCCTTCCGATGATGTATAAACTATACATGGGAATTGATGCCAACAGAGTTTATAGTAATTTACAAGAAAACTCAATCATGGCAATAGAACAAAATGGTAATAAAAGTCATAGTCATATGGAAGAAAGGATCATTTGTTCTTAAATAAAGTCATAATGGAGAACTGTAAAAAGGGAAGAATCTAAGTATTGCATGGATAGGCAGCATCCCACATTCATGGATAAAAGGGTGCTTAAAAATGTAGGAGATACACCCTACACTGATAGATTACATTACAAGGATTATAAAACAGTGGCAAACCACTTTGCAGTTAAGCCATGATAAAGGACAAATTATTATTCCAGGGATAACAATTCAAAGAGGGATATTCCATGGTGACAGTTTGTCACCACTGCTCTTTTGTCTTGCCTTTAACCCATTAAGCTGTCTACTTAGCATATTAGGTCATGGGTATAATTTGGCTCCCAGAAAACAACAAAGTATAAAAACTTCTCATCTTCTTTTTGTAGATGATTTAAAACTGTGTAGTTCATCAGATGAGGAACTGAAAGCACAACTGCAAGTGGTTAAATATTTTCAGATGATATAAGAATGTCATTTGGTCTTGACAAATGTGCAAAAGCAACCTTTAAAGCAGGAAAGCTGTAGCACCAAGAAAACATCGGTTTGGGACAAGAATGTGGTATAAAGGAACTTGAGCAAGAAGGGGGGTATAAATATTTAGGAACTGATGATGGATCAACAATAAAACATGAACAAATGAGAATAAAACTTAGTAAGGAATATTTTAGAAAACTTAAATAAATACTGAAATCAGCATTGACATCTAGGAACAAAGTTTAAGCTATGAAACAATTTTCTCTTCCTGTCCTAACTTACAGTTTTGGAGTGATTGACTGGGCCCAAAAGGTGCTGGATAAATTGAACAGGAAAACAAGAAGGATGCTTCATGCTCATCAAATGAGTCATAAAAATCAGCGCATACCAAGACTATATATTCTCCGTTCTAAAAGAGGTATGGGCCTCGTCGAAACTGATTACATGTATAGATCTGCAATTGTGGGACTGCATATATATCTGCTGACCTCACAAGACCCAAACATAGTGAAAGTTTTGAAACATGAGGAGAATAAGTCTAAGATGACTTCCCTGCTTTGTTTAGCAGAAGCATATCGGTGTCAAGCAGGAATGGAAATCAAACCAGAAGTAGATAAAACTTGGGCTGCAACTGAATGTGTCAAAAAGCAAAGAGTATAAGGTGAAGGATCAGATGAGAAGGCAAGATATATGTAAAATGCATAAATATACTTGCAAGTATAGAACATTCTTGGAATAACCTCATGTTGATCAAGATCGGCTGCAAGAATGGTTAAGGAGAGGCAAATTTAAACCAAAAGAAAAGTTAATATTGGCAGCTCAAGATAGTGGGCTAAGTACACGATGGTTTACAAAGTCCATTGAACATGTGGGTGAAACAGACAAATGTAGGATTTGTGAAACAGAAGTGGAAACAGTCACACATCTTGCTGCTAGTTCTGATATACTAATAGCAGAAGGACTGTATACTGAAAGGCATAATAATGTGGCAAGACTGTCGCACTGGGGATTGTGCAAACATTATAACACTGAAGTAGCTGAAAAACACTGGAAACATGAACCTCAAAGCATTATAGAAAATGATGGTTTATATCACATATGATTACCCATTACCAGCAGTTCAAAAAAAAGATGCAAGAAAACCAGATATAGTAGTTCATGAAAAAAAAGACAAAACTAGCACTGATCATTGAAATTGATACACCCAGTGACTACAGTGTATTACATACAGAGAAACACAAAGTCATAAAATACCAGGATTTGCAGGCAGACATGAGGGCAATGTAGAAGAAGGACACCCAGACAGTTCCAATAGTAGCAGGAGTAACGGGTCTTATCAAAAAAGAATTTACAATCATAAATATGTTGCCAATACATGTAACCCAGTACGAATTGCAGAAGGAGTCATTACTGGGCCCATTGCATGTGCTGTGAAGAACATCAAAGACTGAAGCAATACTAAGTTCATAAACTTTAATCATACTTTGACTTAGGAATGGGGTCCATTCCCATCATGGCATTAGAAACCCAAAAGACTTGGAGAAATTAAAAAAAATGAAGAAACTGGATGCAATCATCAACCTTTGTGCTGACAGGTTCGGCTCAAATTTCTCCCCCCATTCCTCCTCCCCCAATAGTCCAAAGGAAATACTACATAACACAACCCCCTAACCATTACTAGGGAGCAGGTCATCAATGTACTTTCCAAGGCCAAAAAACACCACATCAATGGACCCTGATAACATCCTGGGATGTTTAATAAATAGCATGAAACATGACCTCTCTGGACCACTTGAATCACTTTTTAACTGGAGCCTTCAGTCAAGGTTTTGTGCCCAAGGAATAGAAGATGGCCACAGTCATTTCCCTGCATAAAGGAGGTCCAACAACTGATCCGAGTAACTAAAGGCTCATATGTCTTACTAGCCTCATATGTAAGGCCATGGAAAGAATTATCATGGGCATAATAAATTAGGACATAGGTAATCAACAAATGCTGGATCCATCACTGTTCAGCTTTCTTAAAGGAAGGTCATGCCTATTAAATCTGGTGGACTTTATTGAGAGCATCACCAAAGCAATGGATGAAGGCAAGACAGCTTGCCTCGACCTGGCCAAGCCATTTGATATAGTGTCCCACTCAGGCATTGCAGTTAAGCTCACTAATTTAGAAATAAACCATTTTATCACCACTGGATAGACAAATGTCTCATTGATATGACCCAGGAGGTCAAAATATATGAGGCCACCTCCACCAAGAGGACAGTCACTAGTAGAATTTCCAGGGCTCGGTATGGTGCCTGCTCATTTTTGGCATCCATTGCTCTGAAATGGAAGCAAATGCTGAAAATTTATGGCTGACTAAGTTGGTAGATGATTGCAAACTGGGGGTTATCATCAACTCCCTTGCAGACACTAGCATTTTTCAAGAAGCTCTAAATCTGACTATCAAATGGTGCCAAAGCCATGTTCTTAACCTCACGGCTAAGAAATGTGTAAATTGTACCCTTTGGGAAGTCAACCATCCTGGCTAATTACTATGTTTATAATACACCCCTAAGAGCCAGCCCAGTGGTCAGGGATCTGGGTAGACGTGGCCAAGGTTGTGAGGAAATCCTTTTATGTTGCTCAAATTTTAAGTAAGGGCATGGCATGTAGGTACAAATAGGTCATTATCCTACTGTACTGTGTCCTTATCAGACCATTCATACAGTATAATTTTCCCTTTGGTACATATCTGACCAGGCATTTGCAGCAACTAGAGCAACCTTAAAGGTTCCTTACAAAAAGAATACAAAGCATAACAAACCTGCCTTATGCAGAGTTTCCTATAAATTGCTGAGGGGTGATCTATGCCTGGTTTATAAGGTATCCACAAACCCCACACTTATGAGTCTCTGCATATTCGTAAGTCAAAGAGCACCAGAAATACAAGGTCTAAGGACCTGAATTTTGTCTGTGACTTAAACAGAACATGCTGGAGATGCAGATATGTGTCCCAGAGACTGCCCCTCCTATGGAACAGGATTCCCATCCATGTGAAGCTGAGTTCATCTATTACCCAGTTTATGCACAACCTAGACCAGTGGATGGGGAATAGGAAATTTACAGCGGACCTGTTACCCATGTCCCTTATGGACAGAGGTAGCTTAGGAATGTCTGGCCCTCAGTGTCCTATTTGGATACAGGACATCATTATTCTTTTGGGAAAACTTGGCTAGGCTTAGAAAGGCCCCCAGGTCATTAGCCTAGTAACAGTCAATGAATCTATGAATCAGTACAGATACCCATGGAATACACTTGAAACAGACTCACAGAAAAAACATATGCTTGCTAAACACATACATGATAATGTAGGTGTTAAGGTGTGAATTATGTGACTTACTGTAGGCATATGTAGCTGGTGTCAGACCTCTGCAACACTCTGATGAAACTATTCTGCATCTCTCTGATACAGGTCACAATAGCAGTGGTGGACCCGCATGCCAGTCAGGTAGATCACAGTCCATCTGTGGCGCTGTCTTGCAATGTGGTTCCAGATGTCGATCGTCATGAAATTCCTGAGGCATGCCCTCATTCTCTGCTCATATCCAGCATAGACAATGAGCATCTGCTTGGTCTCGTCCTCTGCCTAGTTTGGTGCACAGGCTCATCACAGCCTCCCCTCCATTGACATCCTCAGTATGAGTATTAAACTTTTACAAAATCGCCTTCCAAAGGATGCTGAGATCCTACTCAGTTCGCAGGTAGCAATGGCGTGGTAGGAATACGTATCAATATTACATTTTGAAGTTGACACATATAAGATGGTGTCAGACTATTGGAGAGTATCGGGCACATGTTACAGATATTCCCATTTACTGATACCTATTGAGTGGTTGCGCTGAGCACTGTACACTTATACCGAGCTACTGCTAAATGTGCTGAGATTCCAGAACTTACACAGATGTTTGCTAATTGGATTCCAAAACACTGAATGCTACTGAACCTCATTAATTATGTATGGTACAAATGGTACTCTGAAGCCGTGTGACCTTAGTTAACTTCACTCTGGGATATAGCTGTGGTGGAATGCAGTGCTATTATCACATACGTGTGCCATCATTATGCTGTATGAAACAACTGAAACGTTTTCAAATTCTCTCCATTAGAACCTATCTTCTACACAAAGGAGTGGCATAGATATCAACAATACGCATACATATGGGTACATGTCCATCAGTGACAAGGAGAGTTTACCGCTAAGCATTTGTATGGATAAAACTAAACCAGCTCTGGTGAACTACAGATACAGAAGGAAATTATATATATCTGTTGTTATTGCAGAATAACCTGCAATGTCTGGCATATATTTATGGAGATAACTTACAGAGATTTCCACAAGTTGTGTGTTCACTGACTGATTTATGGATATTTTCTGATGTGTAATCACATAGTTGTAGTTGAGTCCATTCAATGGGACAAAAGCAACATTAGGATGGCTTAGCATTTACATTGTTTCTTGTGGAGATATGTAGCCATGACTACACAACAAGGTCATTTTTCATACACTGTTTACTGCTTTGTTTCTATATAAATTTTGGCAGGTGTGTTGTGTATCATATCATGACATTCACAACTGTTATGATGTCTGTCACAGACTGCAAAAATATCTGAGGTGCATCCTATATTCTTAAGGTAGAATTGGTACTTGTGATCAGATGTGCATAGAACTATGGCAATACTACCGAGTACTGGGATTACAGCACATTGGTTATGTATTTTGACCTTTGTTGTTCTAACATCCATTAACATGGGTTCAAATCCCACCTCTGCATATATGAGCTGTACAAACTTGTTAAATGTGTTGATGTTTCTAAGCTATATGGATTACCAGTTCAGACATGTTTTTTATGTTCATTCAGATTATCTGCACATAACAATGAAATACATGACACAGATTGTTTTGCCTAGCTATGCACTGTAAATGAGAGGAAGCCACTAATTAGATGTATGCTTTTAACATTGTCATGTCAAGATGTATGCTTTTAACATTGTCATGTCAATTTGTGAGCTCCAATATAAACTTTAACGTATGCATATCACCCTGTCTTCCAGATGTCGAACAGAAATAGGGGAAACAATTTCTCACATAGAGAAAATGAAATAATAATAAGAGTCTCTGTGCCAGCATAGCCACAAGCTTCTTGGACAGGTCAGCAATATTGTGTGGAGGAATCAAGTGTAGACAGATTCCATACACATTATGTATGCTGCAGGTCATCACAACAGATCCAGGGAGATCTGCTGGTGACCCTGCTTTGAAATGACACTCTGTGCAGCCACCAGACTTTGCCACTATTAGAGGATGAGGAGTGCCACTGGAGATAAGATAACAATGTTCCTAACCTCACATCATACTACCAGCCACGTACGTGGGGGAGGTATTGAGGCAGGTGTTCTGGGATGTACAGGTATGTCCAGCATTCACAAACACTACAGCATACGCCAAGTCTCATTAAAAGACATCAGTTCTCACTTTTTACTGTCGTGTTATATTTGTGTTACAGCAGAAGAACTATGCCACGAGTGTGAAAGCATGCAGTGCTGCATAAAACTCTCAGCAACATGTATGATGTGTTTTTCAATTGCATAGGCTCCCTCAACATCTGAACAGCAGTAAGACATGTAATGTAAGTGTCTCCATATACTGTTAGTGTGATCTATAGTTGTGTGTGTCTGCCTCCTGTTAAGACTGAGGTGTATACTCACATGTTGTTGTTTGTGTGCCATGTTATAATACAGGATCACATTATGGCAAATGATAAGCTCCCTAAACTGCCTGGTAAGGCAGCCTATATTGTTGTTATATTGACTATTGAAAATCACATCTGTGCCCTTCATGACTACTGTGGTCTTGATCACCTGCATAGGACACCTGCAATCTGCACTTCACCCTCACCCATCCCATATTGTTGTATCTCATTTGCTGTCTCATATACCTCAGGTGGAATGTTACATGATTCCTGGTATGTGCTTAATAATGATTTATGTATATCTATATTTTCATGTGACAGTGGCATTTCAACCCTCATCAATGGTGGTAGAGTCAGGGGAGGACATGTCAGGTAGGTTTTATTAGTTGTATTGACCTCATCTGTCATATTTGTTTGATATGTAACTTTCATGTCATATCTCTGAAATATAGGCTTTCCAAACCACCCACACCCATGATGTCCTGGTAACTCCATATCATCATTAGCATTGTAGTCACATAATTGTCACATAATTGTCCCATATGTCAGTACTCTCCACATCATTTGATTTCTGTGAATGTACGTGACGTGTTGTCTGTATCATTTTGTAGGATGTTTAGTATCTGCTTCTTTCGGTTGCCCGTCCAATGATTCTGAGGTGGGATGTGATGTGCGTCACTGCGATAGTACAGCCAATGGCACACAGGTCACAGCATTGGGCTCATTATCCAGATCAGAATGGGACAACCATGTGGTTTATGATGTAGCCTCTGAAAGGGAGAATAATGTGTCCAGCCATTTTGATGATATGGGGACATCAGATGACAGACATGATGAGGACCATGGCCCACTATCTCATATAGAGACAGCATCATTCTTCCATTACACTGCCCCCCCCACACACACACACACTGCTAGGTCATAGAACTAAAGGCTGCCTTCCCTTTAAATTTTACTCAGCAGAGCTGTAAAGAAATTTTTGTTTGTTCATTTTATATATATTTACATATATTTTCTGAACTTGTTAAGCTACCTACATTCCATAAATAGGACTGATGTGTTGTCTTAGCAGTTCTCTCTATATTTCTCTATTTTCTATGAATTTACATATGTATGTTTATTTATGTGAATTTTATCTGATTGCTAGGTCAGTTTATATTTTGTAGTGGTTTTAGCAAATTACCTAGTTAGTACTGAGTACTGCAATAATCTGTAGCATCCATTCTGTTTTTTCACTAATGCATTGTTTTTAACTGGCAGTTTCTTGTGTTTAGATAGGTAATGATATTCTAGATTTTCTAAAGGTCACATTGTCTTTGTTACTGTTTGCTATCTGTTAAATGGAATGCATAAAGTACTTCTTACCATTTATAATGACGGATATTTCAAATGCTTCATCTAATTTTGAACCGTCTGTGAATGTAAAGTGTTATTTTCTCTGAGAAGAATGTACCTTTGTACCTACCTTCTATAATATGGTTGGACTACTTCTCTTCTCTTCTCTTCTCTTCTTTTCTCTTCTCTTCTCTTCTCTTCTCTTCTCTTCTCTTCTTCTCTTCTCTTCTTTTTCTCTTCTCTATCGTCCCATCTCTTCTCTTCTCTTCTCTTCTCTTCTTTTTCTCTTCTCTTCTCATCCTGTCTCTTCTCTTCTCTTCTTTTTCTCTTCTCTTCTCTTCTTTTTCTCTTCTCTTCTCTTCTCTATCGTCCCATCTCTTCTCTTCTCTTCTTTTCTCTTCTTTTTCTCTTCTCTTCTCTATCGTCCCATCTCTTCTCTTCTTTCTCTCCTCTTCTCTTCTCTTCCACTGTCTTCTAATCTCTCTCCCTTTGTAAACTAATATGTGCATAAAACCGTTCATAACACTTCCTCTCACTAATTCGCATCCCTAACTTTCTTATGGGCATTTGCTCTATCATTACCTGCTGACGGCACAGAGGCAATTTAAAGAGAAGGCAGCCTTTAATTCTGGGCTGTACTATCACAGTGAGGCATATCACATCCCACCTGAGGTTGGTCCTGAACCCCCTCTTTTTCACTGAAAGTAGAAGCAATTTCTGGCTGCTCCTGAACAGCTCTGTCAAGGCATGTCTTCTCCTGTTCAAATTGATTACTGAAATACTGTTCCACGTTTTGAAAAACAAGGCTGTAAAGGCTTAAAACTTCCTGACTCCTCTTCTTGGCAGAGTGCAGTTTAATAGTTCATTCCCATTATCCATGGGAACAGGCTGCATTCACTCAAGTGCCTGCAAGGGGATTTATAAATTCATAGATTAGTACGATGAATCAATACTCAGTCTCACTAGATTGTTTAATCTGAAGTTCACCTTGCACACTTGATTCTGATCTTGAGGGTGTGCACCGATAGCTTTAGCAATTAAGGGGGGTTCATTTTGGTTACTTTTTCTCACCTTTATTTATTTATTTATTTATCTGTATATTTATTTTTTTGCTGAACATTGTTGTGCTTGGGCTGTGTGGCCTCCATGTCTACTGCATTCACCTTGCACACACTTTCATTGATTGAACCCAGCTGGGGGGGCAGGTGTGCCCTACTTCGCTCTTTTCCCTTTCCCAATTCCCCAACCACCCCAGGGGCTCTTCAATTTATACAGCACTGTCTCCACCCTCTTCCCTCCCATGTCTGCCCACCCATTAAAGGGTCACACAACTTCACTAAACCTAAATATTACTTTCTTAACCACCTCATTGTGAAATGTTCCCATCCTAAACTTCTATACAGCTTCATCACCATCTGTACTTGAATAAATCTACCAGGATGCACTCATTATTGTCCGTCCCTTCACCTTCCCATATTCACTTTCTGATCCTCTCTCACCCTCACAGACTCCCACCTCTTACTTTCCGACCTCCTTTTTGACCCCACATTCCACAGGGATGCTCTGCCTCACCATTCTACTCCTCCTTCTTTTGACACCCAACACCACACCATCATTAACCCCATCTGTTCTCCTGTCTCTCAACCTACTCTTCCCTAGAATACCACAAAGTCCCACAATAACTCACTTGAACCCCCAAGACCTACCCCCCTCATTTATACCTCCATACATCGCCTACCACACTCACTCAACTCCAGCTTCACCATCTCTTTACCTCATCTGCTCCAAACCTACCAAACCCCAGCAACCCCACCTCAAACTTCCTAAACACCTCTATAAATTCACCCCTATCCTCTTCATACTCCTCGTCAGAGCTAACATTGAATCCATTCCAGGTCCTGCCCACCACAAACACCCATAACCTTTCCCGATACTGATACCCTGTCCCGTGCATAAATTAATGGCCAAAGCACCTCTAATAAACTTGACCAGATAAACCCTTTCCTTATAACCCACTCAGCCGACATCACAGCTATCACTAAAACATGGCTATAACAAAATAATCCTGATTTTCAGCATCTACTTCCTTCCTAGACACCAGACCTGGCAGTAGAGAAGAGGGGAAGTCTCATTCTTTATAAAAACATCTTTAAACCGACTATCATTGCACAAGCAAATGTTTCCTCAGATACTGAACCCAAATGGATCCTTCTAAAACTTCCCTCCAGAAGATCATTCACCTTCTAATAGCAGTTGCCTACCTTCCTCCTCCAGCATCCCTTAACAGATTTAAATCCCTTATTCTTACTATCACCTCAACTGCCCAAAACTATAAAATATACTGTCATTCTCTGTGATTTTAACATAAACTACCTAGGTCCCCTGAGCAATGAAATTGCTGCATTCCTAGCCAATATCAACCTTATAGAGTTAGTCAGTGATACTCATCCAAATCCCCAAACCAACAACCACTTTCATTGGATCTGCTAATCATTAATAACCCTGCATCATCATCAACCCCCTTTTTCCCATTTTCTACATGGGGTTGGGGTGTCATGTTAACTGTTGCCATCTCTGTCTCGATTTGGTGCCACACTCCTGCCTTCTTCAGCACTCATACCTGACTGTTACAGACTTTCTCTAACACAATTCATCCACCTCTTTGCTAGGTGCCCTCATTTCCTCTTACCTTCTTCCTGTCCGTCCCAAATCTTCTTCACCAGATTGTCTTCTGCTTTTCTGCACATGTGCCTGAACCTCCGTAATCTGTTCTCTTTGATCTTTTCTGCAACTGGAGCAACTTTGGCTTCTGCTCTTATGTCCTTATTTCTTCATCTGTCCCACAATGTGCATCTTACTTCCCTTCTCAGGGAATTTATTTCCATCACCTCTAACTTCCTCATCTGCTCTGCCTTTGCTGCCCAGGTTTCTGTACCATACAGTAGTACTGGTTGCACCACTGTTTTGTACACCTTACTTTTCAGCTTCTTTGGCATTATTCTGTCATACACTATACCTGACACTCTACGCCAGTTGGCTGCAGCCTCTTTGATTCTAGCTTTGACCTCCTCATTTAGACTTACCTTCTCCTCTACCACTCCTCCGAGATACTTGAACCTGTTAACCAGTTCCACTGTCTTCCCTTCTATTTTAATTCTCAGCTTCTTCTGATTTCCCCAATTTGATTCCATCTCCGCCATCTTAGCTGTACTTAGTTTCATCCCATGTGCCTTTTGTTGAAGTTCTTGCTTAGGGTCTGCCTGAAATAAACATCACCAGCATATAGCAGCTTTGCTGATCTATGTCCTCTGACCGTTTACTAATGTAATCCACCACCAGAATGAATAGCAGTGGGCTCAGAGCTGAACCCTGATGCACACTCACTCCCACTGGGAACCCAGCTGTGAGGCCAAACACTGTACTCACATGAGTCATTGGGCCCTTGTACATAGCCTGCATTAATTCTACCAATGTTTTTGGGACTTTGAATTACTGCCCAAAATCAGCTTTCTTGGGACCTTGTCATATGTTTTCTCCAAGTCTAGGAATGCTCAGTTGGACTCCTTCCACATCTTCTAGCTTCTTCTCAACAGTATCACTGCAAACATTGGGTCAGTTGTGCTGCATCCTGATCTGATTAACCCTATCATCATCTCCAATATATCTGTTCTTCCACCTTCATTCAGTAATTACTGCCCAGTAACCTTCAAAATTATCCATCAGTCACCAAAACTACCCCCCCCTAAACTAGTTAACTTGAGACATAAATCTACCATCAATACAGACAACCTCAAAAAACACCTAGCAAGTTTTAACTGGTCTCCCATTACCAGTTTACAGAACCTCAACTTGGCTACGACAGCTCTGACATATACCTGTCTTCAACTACTTCAGTACAAATTCTTCCCTCTCACACAGGTCCTTTTCATATACAATAAAACCCCCTGACTAACCAGGGAATGCTTAAACTTAGGGACAATGGATGGTCTTCATGGAGACAACCCCCCGTCCACCAAAAAACTGTACTTTCTTTAACTCTCTGTGTAACCCAGCTAAGTCATACACAGGCACAAAACCAACTACTTCAAATTCAAGCAACCCGCTCTTCTAGGCAAACCCAAACATTTGTCATAAGAAGTAAATCTTCTCACAGGCCATAAATCCACTGATCCCACTGACTCTCCTATCGCCAGTCAGAACTCCCAAATCCATCTCTTAACCTCTTCCTCAACCTCTACCTCTCCCCCAACTCATCTAACCCCTCCTTTTATCCCCCTCTTCTATTTTAAGAAAATGACACAAGGAATTTGTTCTTCTAAAAAACATACCCTTGGATGCAACCCCTGGTGTAGACAACTTACTGCCTTGGTTTTTATCACTTTTCAAAGACCTCTTACCACACCTCTTTGACATATTTATAACCTCTGCTTAATTCAAAATACAATGCCAGACATATAGAAAATGCTGTGGTTAAACCCCTTCCCAAACAGCCTCAGCCAGTAAATACCCCCACTTCTGTCCTGTCACCAGCCTCACTACACATGGTAAAATACTTGGAAAACTAATCCACAACCAACTGTCCACTTACATTCAACAGTCCTCACTCTTAAACATCATGGATTCTAGGCTGGCTGGAGCACAATGACAGCACTATGGTCACTTACTGATGGCCATTTACAGATGAGATCCTTCTTAACATGGATAAAGGAAAACTTTCAGGAGCTCTCTTCATGGACCTTACCAAAGCTTTTGATCTAATTGAGCACTTTCTGCTTCTTCACTCCCTCCATGAAATCAGGGTTAGCCCATCAGTGTCACCTGGTTCCAATATTTCTTAACAAATATGCATTTTAGGGTCAAATTAGACCAATCCTTATTGCAGGCAGCATCCCTTAAAAGAGGATTGTCCCAGGGATCCATACTTTCCCCTGTTTTTTTCAGTCCTAAGCTGCCCTTTGATCTCCCTAACCTTCCTATCACTCTTTATGCAGACGACATGGTTATCCTTTGATCCATTCCCTCACATTCAACTATACAAACCCAGTTTCAGTCTGACCTTTGCTCCCTTAATTCTTCGATAAACCACCATAAGCTAATGATTTATGGAACCTCACAAAAGCTGAAAAGGTTTCCTAAAAATCTCAACATCACAGCTCTCAATGGCTACTAAATAGAAAAAGCCACATCCTTTAAATATTTAGGTTTATGGCTAGACCAGTCATGTAACTTCCAAAGCCACATTGAAAACACTGAGAAAAAGATTTGTTCTCATTTATTCTGATCCTGGAAAATATCTCCCTTTCACTATGGACCAGCTAGAGTTGCAATAAGCAAAGGAGCCTTCCTTTCTCAACTTAAATATGGGTTCTGGATCATAGCCTCTAAAATATCTTATCCACTCTATAGTTCACTGAAAACAAAATCTGCCAATTCATTTCCAGTTCCTCCCTTAAAGAACACCACTGCATCGCCCTCTCCAAGGTCGAATGGTTACCAGTCTCCTACAGAGTTGCCCTACTCCTAGGGTCTCTTGTTTTCAAACTACTTCAATCAGGTGCCATTTCACCTCTTGCAGCCTAACACCATAATAAAACCACCCCTACAACCTCTGTAATCTCTCCCAAATAACTCCCTTACTCCAGACACCCCAAGATAAAGTGTACTGTACCAACCATTCCTTCTCCATTCTTGCACCCAGACTCTGGCAACCTCTCCTCCTTCACCTTAAAGAAGTCATCTCTTTCCCCATCTTTAGAGCTTAGCTCAAAAGTCACCTTCTTCAAAAAATCTAACTGCAAGTGTTTTCCACTGGACACATAACCTAACTTCCTCATCACCTGCATCACTTCTATTTTGATCTTCTGTTCTCAGCTGCTGCTTTCCTCTCATATTTAGTACTAAAATGAATTCACATTTTATTTTCTACTCTGCTAATATTATTTTCATATTGTATAAATTGTCTATGGGATTATCTACCTTCTGTGATTACTCTGTGTTTGTGAATTTATTTATTTATTTTTTGTTTTTGTGAATCTTCTCACCAGAGCTGTGCCTGGAAATGGTCTATCAGTGTACTACCCTGGCAAACAAACTGAAATAAATAAATAAATAAATAGATTCCAGTCATAATGGAGACTCTTCTTCATGATGAACTGATACTCGCCTTCAGACTACATGTGGGAATGTAGCTGATGTGCATGGATGTGTGTCAGAGGGTGTCTGCTTACTACTACTGGCACATGAATGTTTTCAATGAGGCTATGGCTGTAACCTGCTCACTCTTGCCCATGACACTGATCATGTAGCACACCAGCTGTGTGTGTCATATGAAGGTCAGGAGCACAGACATGGAGAGGTCATGGCAGCACTGGCTGCACAACATGATTTGTTATCTGTTGCACATTCTGTTGAAAGCCTTGTTACAGCGGAGCTAGAGCAGTGCAGTAGTTCTAACCCGGTGTTATATGCCCTACCTGGACTGAGCAGATTATCTCCAGTGGGGAGAGGAGGACTACCTCCCAATGGACCCACATATGGCCCTCGGGCATCAATGTCCCAGCAGTCATGTCTAGACGGTCACATTGCACTATTGCTCCTAACCACACTGTGTCCCAAAATGCTGGTGTAGCCACATCAAGCTCCTCAGTACAGTACAGTACTGTGGGATGAGTGTTTCCAGATGTGGCAGGACTGCTGTGTGAGCCATCAATGTGAACACCCTAGACTGTGTTAGAGTAACAATGACAGTTGATCCAATGTATGTCATGCTTTGTCATTCTGACACTATGGCGATGATTACCGCTGTGCTGACCAATGACTAGTCTATCTGTAGGTGATTTTTCATATCTCTGAAGCCACAGGTTTTTTCCTGATCATTTATCTGACTTAGAAGATTAGCTTTGAGTTGTGAGATGTAGTACTTATTTTTCATTGACATATGTTAGTACAGATACTGATAACAGTAATGATATGTGTGACTTTATGCTTCTATGTTTGCATCTGTTGCTAGTTGACATACAGCACATATTTACATGGTTAACAGCATATCTTTGGCATCCAGCATTGATTGCTACTTTATGCATTTTCTTGTTGTCTACCATTCCTGCATGCACAAGTGTGCCTCTGTATGCATACATATACACCTGTGTTACTTATGGCATTTTAATATAGTACTGCACATGCATCACACTTAGCACTCACTGCACCTCTGTGGATCTGTTTCAGTTTACAATCCCCATGCTGACATGTAATCCTAAAATGTGCCTTCCCATATCTCACTGATTGCACACTCACATATATTTACCTGTGCTGCTGTATTCCTGGTACCGGTGCACATTCCAGATCTGCTGTTTGGTCTCTGTCATTGATACTCTGCATGTTTGAACATGATCTTACCTTACCTGAGTGATGTTGTAGCAGCGATCTGTGTATTGAAAAGTTGCCTTCTGTGTGACATTCCATATCAGGCATGGGATGTGAGGCTTGTTTGTGTTTATTTCCATTTTTGCCAACCCTTGGGATGTTTGTAATTATTCAAGCTATTGTATGTTGTATACTGTGTTGTAACAGACTGTTACACATCACTCAATGCTATGTGTGTTGCATTAATGTTAATGTACAGCCACTGCTTTTCATTTGTGTTTCCACTGATGCATTCTTACATACTGCATGTATTGGCCTAGATTTCTTGTGGTACTGGCCATTTTACATCTACCTTCCCATGCTAGTTTTCTGTATGATGATATCCTACCTATCCAATAACACCTTCTGTTGTACACATCTCCTGTGTTGTGCTCTTTAGTAATGTACCTTGCAGAGAGACTTCCTGTGTTGATGTTTCTCCTCAGTGTGTTGTGTATATGTTCTTACTGGTATGTGTTAAGCTTCTTTTGTGTATAATGTTTAATATGGACAACCAATGGTTTGTTTTCATTAGTTGTGTTCTGTGCTGCTGTTGAGGAGCAACAAGTGAACATCACTGTTTAGTCTGTGTACATTTGTAAGTGTGATTTGTCAAGACTTGAGAGTATTTGTCAGATGCTACCATGTTGTCTGAGCTAGGACATATGGCCACATTCTCCGTCACCCATGCCTATTTCTTCTCAGCCCTGTGTCCTCCTGATCAGCCTGTGACAGCTTTGATTTGTCATTGTCAGACATCTGGGGTTGTTGGGTTAGGTCATCCACACCTCTAGCTGGCAAGCCATCATGTTTTGCTGTTATCATGTTTTGTAGCATATCACACACAGTGACCATCTGTGATGCCTTTTCTGGTGTGTATTGTAGTGTACCACTAGATGTGCCCTGACATCTGAATCTTACTTTCAGCTCACCAAACACACACTCAATGGTGTTTAGTGCTGTGGTATGCACTACGTTCTATGCATCCACAGCAGTGGTTGATGGGACTCTGTATGGTGTCATTAGCCAAGGCTGCATTGGATAACCACAGCCACCTGTTTGTAGAAAGGAGAAACACATATTTAGTCCTCACGC
Source organism: Protopterus annectens (assembly GCF_019279795.1). Classification (NCBI taxonomy): domain Eukaryota; kingdom Metazoa; phylum Chordata; order Ceratodontiformes; family Protopteridae; genus Protopterus; species Protopterus annectens. Next base: position 66,679,992 of record NC_056748.1, on the reverse strand, counting down.
TTACTGTTGACAGGTCTAGATTTGGATTGCATCAAAGCTGCGGTCCTGTGCACATCAAGTAGTAGTCCCCTCATGAATTTCATCATTTTGGAAAGCAGCCTTCAGACCACTTTCCCTCCATGTTGCAGGATCATACACACTACCATGGTGAGTTGCCATGATATTAGTAATAAGGCTATCTGCTGAACACACCAGCTGACAATTGATTGATGTCCATCACATTTCTATCAATGTACTATTCAGAATCAAGTACAGCTGGGCTTTCAGTTGGCAAGTGGGTCCAGTCTATTGCACCAAGGACATGGACAAAGTTGGTTATGGCATAAACATGTTGTATGGCAGTTCTGCACTCCATGGTTGTTCCTGGGAAGTAGATATATTCATCCTCCTTGGTGTACATTGCTGTCAGGAACTGTGAGAGTATGCAACTGGCAGCTGTCTCAGATACTCCTCTTGCATCTCCCATATGGTGCTGAAATGTCCCAGAGACCAGTATACCTTTACTCAGGCATACTTTTGTTTCTGTCAGCACTGGCCCACCCTGCAGACTGCAAGCATACATGTGAGGTGCACAAATCCTGCACACAGGCTGCACAAGCTCTTTATCTAATCTGTATCTATTACTTCCTGGCCAGAGAGCTGGCTTAACTGTAGCCTGGTTTAGCACCTAGCTGGCTGCTATCTGGGACACATTTGCAGATCGTCCTCTAGAATATCTTGGAGTACCTCAACCTACTGTAGTGCATTAAATGTCAGGTGCAATTTTTTATCTAAGGTTTGCAGATTCCACAGGATTTCCTAAGAATATGTGGACTATAATGCAGTTAAGATAAAGCACATATGGCTTCCACTGAGTGCATTCAGAAAGTTTCAGGAAAGTACTTTGTCACATTCAAGTTGCATTGTGTATGCCCATTGTGTTTTGGAATCCACTGGATGTGTTCAGAGGCCGTAATTATCCTGCACTGAATAGACAGTTTCTTGGTCTTGTTCTAGCATATGTTATGAAATCACGTCTGCCACTGATGCATTGACACCTTCCTTCAGTGTGCTGCACTGTCTGTAACTTTCTTTGGGAATCTGGCCCATTGTGGGTGCTGAGAAAAGCACTCTTGGCAAACATCAAAGACTGAAGCAATACTAATTTTCTGATCTCTAATTATACCCTAATTCAGCAATGGGGTCCATGCCTGTCACAGTAGTAAAAACCCAAAACTTTTTTGAGAAATTAAAAAAGAGAGAACAGAAAAAGTGGCATTGTTTCCAACCTTTTGTAAAATATATGACCATAGTCCCTCAAAGCTGAACATGGTTGGTAAGGGCTTTAAGCACATGCACTTTACATTTACAGAGGATGTGAACACTACCACTCTCACATTTAGCAGATAGTGATGGTGTAATAGAGACCTGAAAACCCCAAGGGAAGTTCTAGGAAGAACACTAAAACTTATTTTTGATTCCAGTCACAACAAAGTTCAAGTGCCTTCAGACTGGAAAATGACTAATTAACTCAATTTATGAAGAAAAGGGCCCATGGGAATCAATTATAAGCCAACAATCTGTTTATTCAGCACAGGCAAGGTTATGCAACATCTAGGCTGGGTTTCCAACAAGTGGTACCCTGTACAATCCTGAACTATTTTGAAATGTCTGGAGTTATTTAAGGGGTAGTATGACAAACTGTATCCATGTATGATATGCAAACGGCTACTAATATTAACAAGGCAGATTTTTATCTAATGCTTGCCTTTGCTTGCATTATGGCTATATGTAAACATCGATAAATAGGAATTCCAAAAATTATGGAAGTATTATACCCCAAAGTTTTTGGAGTAATTAAAGGGGCAATGTAATAAATAGTGTTCATGTGTGGTACACACATGAACTGAACACTTTACAAAACTGATTTTTATCCAGTGCACTAATGTTGGGTTTGCACTCACACTTGCATTTACACACATACACAAAAACATTCTCTATCTGAGCAGCATATTGATTCACTTTTCTAAATAACCATATTGATGGAAATATTTTCAAAACACATACACACACACACACACACACACACACACACACACACACACACACACACACACACACACACACACATATATATATATCTGTCTACCCATATCTATGTAGATATAGCTATAGATAGATAGATAGATAGATGTGTGTATGTATAGATGAAAATTTAGAAACAACAAAATGTAGACACTCACAATTATGACACCAAAATACTGACAGTTCATTTATTTATTTATTTGTCTTTGTGTACTGGGAAAATCGAACTGGGTAATGCCCATTTTCAGCAGAGGCCTGGGGAGAAAAGCTCAATTTGCTTACATTGCCATTATACTAACTTCCCATTAAACATGGAGTAGTTACATTTCTGTTTAGATTTATACACAAGCCATAGTTACATTTAGATATATTCTAAGATTTTACAGAGGTGGAAGTTACAAAAGAAAAAGCCCACGTGCAACTTAGTGGATTGTACAGGTAGCAGTTATTTATAAAAATTGTTCTGTCATTTCAGTGAGAGGCTAAGAGTACTGTGTTTAAGGAGAGTATTTGGAGAGTATTGTATGGTGAGCACAAAGTCTTAACTTGGTGATGAGCATGTGCAGGGCCAGGATTGGTTAAGATGTTGTTTAAGCAGTGGTTTAAAACTTTCATGTTTGTTGGAGAGTTTTATTTGTGTGGGGATACTATTCCAGAGTTTAGCATCGTATTAGGAGCAGAGCGAGTCTCCTGCAACATTATTGACATTGGTGAGTAATAAGAATTTGTTACTAGAGCAAAGGTCCCTTGCTGGTCAGTAGGGCAGTAATAAGTTTTGTAGTGCAGGGCAATTTTCTGGATGGTGAATGAGTTTGTGTACTGTAGTTACTTGTGAATATGTTAGGTAGTTGTGTAGTTCAAGCCAGTTTATTTGCTTTAAGTTATGAAAATGATGGGCCCTAAGAAGGAGATCAGTGGCAAATGTAGCTATTTTATTGTAGCAGGAGGCAAGTTTCTTTCTTTGAGCATTGTTTAAGGTTGCTAGAATAGGAGTAGCGTATAAGAGAGGTGGCAATAAGAAGGTGGTGGCTAGAGTTTTTCTTGCAGTATCTGTAAAGAATACATTGAGCCTATAAAGCGAGCCTACTTTCTAGTGCATAGATTTAATGGTGTGCTATTTTTGATGGTAATATTTGAAATTGTCATCTATTACAATGCCTATAAGTTTACTATGAGTTACAGTTTCAATGACAGTATTATTTGCTAACTTTATGGAAAAGATTACTTTTGATTTGGCAACTTTTTGAGGTAAAAAGCATTAACTTAGTTTTCTTGGGGTTGAGTAGCAGGTTTGACTCTTTCAGTCAGGTATCGAGAGAGGAGAAAGATTTTTGAGTAATGTCTTGGAGCTTATTTACTGTTGAGACCACACATATTAATACTGAGTCATTTGTGTACTGAACTAAACTACCGTGGTGAGTGGAGATGTGGAGGTCATTAATTAATATATGAAATAGGAGAGGACTGAGATAGAGCCCCGTGGAACACCTGTAGTAACTGGTTGAAAGGATGAGCAGGTTCATTGCTATTTAATGGCTTGTTGCCTTGCAGGTAGGTAACTAAGAAACCACAACAAGGAGTATTGTGAAAGTCCTGTAGAGGAAAGTTGAATGAGCAGTTGATGGTACAAGACAGTATAAAATGCCTTTGACAAGTCTAAGAACACGGTGTACACAAGCAGAGCATTGTTTCTATGTTAGTTTATTATATTGGTAAAATGTAGTAGAGCAGTATTGGTGCTGTGCTGGGGCCTACAGCCATGTTGTGTTTCTGAGAACAGGTTTTCTGAGGTTAGGTATTGCATCAGCAGCATATGGATGCATTTCTCTTAATATTTTGAAGAGGAGGCAGAGAATCGCTATTGGTCTGTAGTTATTAAACTCTGTAGATGTGCCACCTTTATGCAGTGGGATGATATAGGATGTTTTTCTCAGTGATGGGAAATATCTTTTTGCTACAGACCTATTAATTAGTATCGACACAGGGAAGGCTATAACTTTTGTGGCCATTTTTAGGTAGTCTGATGGTAGTTGGTCTTCAGCTATGAAAGTAGTTTTTAGTTTAAGGAGCAACTTCCTTATGAGTGAGATAGGTACTGAACTAAAATTGAAAAGCTGTGGGTGGTTTCGATTGGACAGGGGTAAAGAAAGGGGAGCAGATGTATTAGTGTCTAAGAGAGATAATATTGATTACATGAAGTAGAACTTAAACTGTGTGGGGATCGTGTCTGTCGTATTGTTTGTTTTTTGAGAGGGAGTGGTAGTCTTGCCAGGGTGTAGTAGTTTATTTAGTGATGACTAGAAAGTTTTGGATTGTTTTTATGTTTGTCTTGCAGGTTGGTATAGTATTTTTGCTTATCTTGTTTGACATGGAGTTTTGCAAGGTTTCTAAGATGTCTAAATTGCTGGAAGGCATTTTGAGTTTTATATTTTAAACCAATTTTTCCAGGTTTCATCCCTTTTTATCATGATTTTTTTTTTGTTTCTTTTGTCAGCCATAGTGCAGGGTTGGGCTTACTCTTATTACGTACTGGTGCTAAATAATTTAAGGTCTGCAAGAATATGTTGTTAAAGTGTTATACAGCAGTATCTAGTGGCATTATATTAAGTATATTCCAGTTATATTGTTTCAGTGCTTCATTGAAAATATCTTTGCAGACATTGGTTGCATTTTGTATTTGATTATAGATAATATGTTTAGCTAGGTTATTGTAACTAATAGCATATGTTGGTATGTGGTCACTTATGCTGTCTGAGAGGCAGCCTACTTTTGTCAATTTGTCTGGTTTGTTTGTAAGAGTCCAGTCTACTGTTGAGTGTCTCCCTGAAGTTTTATTGATTCTAATAGGTATGGTTATTAATTGTCTGAAGTTGAACAAGTTTATGGATTGAGGTGGGAGTAGTGGAAGCTATGGACTGTCAGCCTATGTTTAAGTCTGCAAGTATTACAGTTTTATGGTTAATTTGTTGGGATATCCCTAAGACTAGCACACTTCCTACCTTCCTACTACAATCCATCTCTACTAATGTCATTTTCAAACTCCTAGCTAATCTCAAGTCTTGTACCCCTTCCGCTGACCAGATTCCTGCTGAATATCTGCAGAAAGCAGCTAAAGCGGTATCTTATCCCATTGCCATCCTTATAAATAGGACCATTCAGGAAGGTTCCATCCCTGCCATCTGGAAAATATCACACATCATCCCCCTACACAAAGGTGGTAACTCCAACAACTATTCAAACTATCGGCCCATAGCCCTACTATCCCCCCAGCAAAAATAATGGAAAAATGTATTCATCATCAACTCATAGGCTATCTCACTCAACACAACATACTAGCCAAATGCCAACATGGCTTTAGGCCATATCATAGTACTACTACTGCTCTTTTATCCTTTACTGACACCATTAATAGATTCCGCAATAACAACAAACTCTCTTCAGCTCTATTCATTGATCTTTCTAAGGCTTTTAATATGGTAAACCACTCCTTGCTTATTTATCTTCTCAAATCACTTTCCCTAGATTCTCTATCCGTAAAATGGTTTACTTCCTACCTGAGCAATAGGCAACAGGCAGTGCACTGGGAAAATAACCTATCATCTCACCTGCCAGTCACACTGGGTGTACCCCAGGGCTCCATTCTAGGTCCTCTCTTATTTTCAGTTTTCATTAATGATCTCTACCTAGCTATTCTCAACGCTATTTGTATACAATATGCAGATGATTCGACAATAATCTGTACAGCCAAATCTGCACCTGAACTGCAATTCCAAACCCAGAAGGCATTTAACATAGTTGAGACATAGTTTTCAAAGCGGTGCCTCCTTTTAAATCCCAAAAAAATGAAACTCCTGCTCTTTACACCTACTCGCAGGTCAGTACTAATAGATTTCTCACTAATCTCTAAACATGGCATCCTCATATCACTAGACTCTACTACCAAACTACTAGGGATTGCAATAGACAACAACCTTAACTTTGACACCCATATTAACAACATTATAAAATCAGTTAACAGAAAAATGGGCTCCCTGTATAGAGTCAAACCCTTCCTTAAACCAATAGCAAGAACTACCATTGCCCACTCCCATCTAATCCCTACTCTTCCCTATGCCTCACCAATATATACCAACCTTTCCAAAAATGATGTTCTCAAACTAGCTACCTCCTATAACAGCATAGCCAGATTTTCCACTGGCAAACCTTTCAGAACCCATCACTGTCATAATCTCAAACAACTAGGGTGGCTTGAACTACAAAATCAGATTCAAATCAACCAACTAACTATTGCCCATAACATCCTTTACCAACCTAATAACACTCCAATACTCCGAGACCTCATTACCCCTTATAGAAATCTTAACACCTTGCGTTCATCGAATAAACTACTAATTAACATCAATAAGGCAAACAACATAGCAGGAGACTCTCTGTTTTCAAATACAGTCGGGAAAAAGTGGAACCTTCTACCTAGAGAACTTACTTCCCTTTGTTCCTTATCACTCTTCAAACAAAAAATTAAAATCTTCCTGAAAACTCACTGGCTTTGTCCTTGTAGTAACCCTGACTAAACAATCATTACTGTTTCTTGTATTTTTACTAACTCCGCTCACTCTTCTAATTACTGTGCTTTAGTGCAAAACATTTGAAGCTGTATTAGCTACTAGTAAATGTTTAAAACTTAGCTCTAAATATTGTAATTAGTCTTTATGAAATGTGTAGAAATATTTCTTCTGTGTCTGTTGTCTTTGTAACATTATGGATCTTGTCTGTTCATGTCTGTTTTGGAGCTTATCTCCCCGGGCCTCTACTGAAAATGGACATATATCCAGTTAGACTAGCCTGGTCAACAAATGTAAAATAAATAAATTAAAAAAAAAAAAAATAAAATAAATATCCAATACAGGATGCTTTCAGCAGTATCAATCTTATTATAAAAACAGAACCAAAGGCAGATAGCAGTGTAACAATACAACTAAATTACGAATGCTGCTCAAAGATGCCAGAAACACCGATATCTAGTAAAACCACGATTTATTGCAGCCACAGTCCAAGGTATAACCATAAATATCAGAGGTTAAGCGCTTTTGTCTACTTTCATATTAAATGTAGACTTGTTCAGAAGCACCCTACAAGTTAGTTCTGAAGTCAGGTGTGCAGAAGCTGTTCATAGTAGCATGTTACTTCAGGCCCATATCCTTTTGGATCTCTCCCAGATACCGGTATCATTTGGGTTAATGCTTGCATGTGGGTATAGAAGGGGAAATAACAATAAAGGAAAACACATCGTTTTATTGTTGTTTGTTAAAAATAATGTTGCTTTTACTGTAGTTGCCCTTATTAGTGAAGTAACATACAACATTGTGCCATTAATCTAAAAAAAGTAATTCCTTTCTTATTTGTGTTGACACAATGTTAAAACAAATGATTACTTAGCGTGTATATATAAATATTTTTTTTTTTGTTGTTTTGTTTTTTGATTTTTTTTTTTAATTGAACCAGATTCCAGAAGGGGTAACAAGCAATCAACTTCCATCATTTTCCTATTACTGCTTAGCACTTCTACAAGTTATGTTTTTTTTTAGAAACTGTGTGAGCTGTATATCACCACCCTGACTGGTGAAAGAACCTACTCCAGTAGGGTGTTGATGTACAAGCGATGCCTGCCAGTTGATGGAAGTATATTAAGCCTGTGGCGTTATGCCTCAGAGCACCTCTGGGCGGGTGTTATTTCCACAGTAACACACATTCTGTTGGGCATTATGACTTGTTTAACAGATCCCAATTTCAGGTTGATGCAAAATTAAACAGTAAAGCAATTGTTAATAAATGCTAGAGAAACATTTAGGATTTTTGGAATTTTAATTAAAAGTAATAGGTGACTAGATGTTTTGATATATTGTATATGACTACAAATGGTGCAGATTTACATGAGTGTGGGAGATGATGAAATAGGAAAAACAATTGCCTTAACAGCATACAATATTTTACTGCTAAATGTTGCTCTCGACAATTTGTCTTACAAATTTGGTTGCTCATAGGAAACAGCAAGTAAAGAAGAAGTGATGACAAGTTTATTACTACGACTTAATTCAAAGCAATCATATGAGCTCTTGAGAAAGGTTCATTGCTATAGTTTAATGGGAATCATTAATACTAACACTGTGCTCTGTGCCTGATATATCAAAGGCTTTCTGCAGTGCTTATCAGTGCCTACAAATGTTTTTGAAAAATGTGCCTCATTTGCATATTAATAATTCTACGGAATCAACATGTTCACTGTACATATGCATACAACATAAAAAAGCTAATAGTCCATGATTTTTCGAGTCCAAGAACCATAAACATCATTTTAGCTATTATGACCAATATGCACACAGATGTCTGTAACATATTCACATTCAGACACATGATGAATAACAGAAATGTACTTATGTATGAGTGCTAAAATTTTAATCAAACATTATTCACACATATTTGTGGCAGTGCATTGTGCACAAAACATGACATTATGAACTGGAAATTGGTGATGTTCTACATAACATACTCCAACAACACTGCCTCACTCAGGACAAACCCACACGAAAAAGACCACTTCATCTGTGAGCAAATGTCAAGAAGCAGTAGATAAACGTCTATATTGGAGACAAAAGAAAGTAAAAGAAAAAAAAGCATAGGTGTGCTTCAATAACCAAGCAAATGAATGCTGTTATACTTGGGCATTATCTCTGGAGCAGTTGCTTTGTTAGATTTCAAAAGTTAACTGAGCATTTTGGAAATCATTAACTGTTTGTAAACCTACTGATTCTTTGGAAAGTTGATCCAATCTTTCACCACCCTTTCCATGAAAGAATACTTTCTTGTGTATCCCATCAGCCAAACAGAGGTGTCTCCCTGTACCTATGCTGCTGTCTTTTGAAAGATGGTGTCCAGCTAGACTATGTGGATTTCCTAGAAGTACATAAACATATCCTTCTCTGACTGTTGCTACTCTATTTTAATCTATAGGTATCTATCTTTATACGGCTTCTGATGTCAAACTATACTCCACTTTTTTTGCCTTTCTATGACGTGCCTCAATTCTGTCTATATTGTTCACTGATGAGGTCTCCAGAACTGAGCACAATCCTCCAGATGAGATTACCAGGTGACCTTAAAAATGAGTAATAATTTCTCGTTTTTGTTTAGTAGTTATTCCAACCCAAGTATTCTGTCAGCTTTTCTTGCTGCTTTGTCATAGTGACTGACCTTTAAGTAATCTGATATAATTATCCCAAATCCAATTTCTCTTATGATATTACTGCTTCTTTCGCTTTCCTAACAGTGCCTTCCTTTTTTGGATTTCATCATGGATTATCACTTCTTTGTTGGAATGTACTGGTTAGATTCATAAGTCTGTTAGTTATTAACCTAACTAAGGCTGAATGTGACAAGGGCTACAACAGCATTTCACTGTTTTACACCTTACAATAATTGACATATTTTCAAAATTATTGTAAGCCTTTCTTTGCACTTATGAATTACTTACCAGATTTAGTATTATTCAAGAGACCAGGCTCTAGTTTCATTCACATACATTACATAGACTTTTATTTGGGTACCTAACATTATAAGATTGCTATAGATGTTTCCTACACAAACTGCTGACTGGAACCACTCTATTTCTGGTTCTGTGATACACACACAGGACAAATACAAAAATAAAACAAAACTAACAGAAGTAGCTCTTTCTAGGAATGTAAATTTTATGTCATTCATTTATTAAACATCCATAATTGCTGCACACATGCAACACTAGCGAATGCAAACACATACATACACACACACACACACACACACACACACACACACACACACACACACACACACACACACACGTACTCAGTTTATTTAAACTGGATTGATACTTCTGGCATTAGTGAGACCCACAGGGTGCTCACAGTACTGCTGTGACACAAACACATGTACCCATTCGTACTTTAGGTACAGCACAGATATTTTTACACTAGCTTACCTTGAGGAGACAGACTGAGGGCCTGTTTCTCCTCATGCATGACAGCTACAGATGTGAGATCTATTTTTCATTCCTTGAGCCAAACCAAAGAAATTGTACAGCAACACCATCAGCTGTAACATGGTATTACACAGCACTACAGTTACTGTTGAACAACAAAATAACCTGTTTTGCTTGTTCTGTCACTTCACATAAATGTTCATAGGTTCATAGGTAGGTGCTAGGCTATCGACCCAAGGGCCTACGTAAGCCTAGCCAGCAAGGTTCCCTGGCTTACTCCACCCAAGAAAGTTATTTTCCTGTGTCACTGTTGAGCAGAGACACAGAAGTGATCCCAGGGATGTATTTCCTATTTCCCATTGACTGATCAAGATTTTAACTATCTCTTACTATTTCTGGATTTAGACAAGAACACTGTTCTTAATATCATAGCCATGTTTACATAATGCAATGTAACTGTCACTTGGGTCACCACTATCATAGGATGACAGGAAATACAAGACAAATGAGTGACACTACTATTTATGGCCTGCCAGTACCCACTCTCAAGAAGGGCAAAGAAAGTCAGTCCTGGAGTAAATTTATGAGTACCCATCTGATCATCCATGTTTAATTTGAAGGATTCTTCAAACACCCCACGAAAATGCCCAAGTTCCACAAAATAGAAATAATGATCGATCTAGGCAGCTATAGAGCATATATCAAAATTTCCTGTTTATTAAACAAACACATTAAGCGCTTTTGGCTCACCACTGTAGCCTTCATCAGAATACATCTACTATGTGAACATTTTATTTGGTGTCTTTAGTAGATTTATAGTAGATGTATGTAGGAAATTTTGATATATGCTCTATTGCTGCCTGGATTGGTCATTATTTTTAATTTGAAGGATGCTAGGGTGTCACTCTGTTTTGCTCTAGAGGTGGGGTAGTTGTTGGGTAATAAATTTGTCTCTCCAGCATGTTTTAATTATGTGCTGGTGGAGATTTATGTCCCTAGTTCTGCTAATAACGGAGCTCTTTGGCTTATGAAAATACAGGATATTAAGGAAGATGGGGTCTCTAATGGTGCAGAATGCAAGATATAGACCACCACCCAAGAGCCTATAAGAAATCATACAAATGGATGGTGCTTCAAGTTTTTCCTGGTGGTGTATGAATGTTAGGCAAACATTTTTCTTGGTTAGGAACCTCTGAGGCCATTTCTGGATATTTAATATGTCCACAAAGGTACATCCTGTTGTCATACTCAATAATCCGTCTAATTAGGACTACATAAAGAGCAATGATTAACAATATGGAGTTATCTTTCAGACAGTTGGCTCTCCTCCTAATTACATATGGATCTACTTTTAAGGTACAAACATTATTTAGAATCTAGTAATGTAGACAGTTAAAGAAATAAAGAAAAAAGAAAAAAGAAGTAAGCAGGTACGTAAATGTGGTGAGCTGTTACTGTATAACAGACTTTCCATCCATCTAAGACACAGACACATATTAGGTGGCAATCGAAGGAATCATTACAATAACACACTAAAAGCATTCCTCCAGAAAACAAATATATACTGAAAAGTACTGTCTGCAATGAATTGTGTCATTCCTAATTTTAAAGTACTGTACTGTTTTGTGATGTAGTGATTTTTTTGTGTGACAATTTATCTGTTAGTGAGAGATGGAACTTCAGCTATTATTCTAGGTAAAATTACTATTGGGTACTTAACAGTGTGACTTTTAATTGGCCTGAGTGTTCTTTTCTATTTTAATTGTGGTGCCTTGGCAGACAACTCCACTTTTCTTCTCTGGGCTATGACTACACAAACACACTTGAACACAGCTGCTGGCTTTGTCTACAATCCATATCCACAATAGCAGGAAAGGGCTGCACATTGCACAGCATTGTTATGCACTCGTCAGAATTATTCCCAACAGATAAGTACTTACAACATTTACTACTGTAAAAAACTATAACTGTTGCTTTCAGCGGTGAATTCTAGCTTTTAAGCTGCTTTATTTCAAAATATGTATATGCAATTAACAAATACAACTTCACAAGTTCCAGTGGGCATTCCTTCCACTCCGACCACAACAACTGAGGTAGACGTATGCGGGAAATAATGCATGAAAGCATCACTTCCCCGTCTCAATAAATGTGGGCATCCTGAGCTGACAGCTATAATGTCCATCCCCTTTTTTCTACTCTTGTTTATGCCCAGCCTCCCATGCAAATGATGCCAGCTAGGAAAACTAATAACTGACTCTATGTGAAGAATGCACTCATTTTCACTAGAAGAACTTGCCGCACTTCTATTTTCCAGTAAGTTCCATTTCTGATTATAGATCCTGCTAGGGTTATGTCTCATCATCCTAATGTGCTGCAATTCCTCCATTAGTTTACACTAGTTCTTTTATTTTGGGTTCCTGTTTTGTCTTCAAATTTCTAGTTATTACCTTCTTTGCTATTATTACTATAAATGCTGTGAGCACCCTGTGAGTCTCACTAATGCCAAAAGTATCAGTCTAGTTTAAATAAAAAGTTTCCTCACTCATCCTGGACTCACTACCTACGATTCCTGCTACCAATTATTGTAACTCTCGTTTTAAAATTTATTAGCTTCTTACTTCCCAGAAATATTTTCAGTTCCCCTTTTCCTTACTATTGCAACGAAAACACTTATCAGAGACATGAGGGAACATTTTATGTAATCTGTTTAGGATACAAAAATATTTGTTCAGGCATTTCCATGTAAAAATTCAAAAAATGTTTTGATCTAGTAGCCTTACTGGGAATTATGCAAATGTGTGATCATATTCATTCATCTAGTCAAATGCCTTTTTTTTCCCACAACTCTTTATACGTCATTCCTTTCTTTACCTATATGTCCTGATCTGCTTTGCAAAATGTTTAGCTGTCAGGTTGTTGAGAGCCTGGGACAAGATATTCAGACAACACGTAACCCCAGATATATCATTCTGTCCAATCACCAACCTTTTTCAGTTTTGCTTTATAATCCTCATTTTATAAAAGGACAACCAACCTGAGCTGTGCTGCCCTGAGATACTCCTCCAAGTGAGGTACCACTAAACCTTCCTTATCAAATGGCAAAAATCACTTCCTGCCATTTTACCCTGGAGTTCTTTTCTCCCTAAATGTATCTTATGACCTCCTTTTAAAAAGTTTTCCCACTACTTCTTACCAGGGTCAAAAATAAATGCCTGTGTCACATACAAAAGTAATAAGACAATAAACATTTTTATGGTTTCTATTCCTTGATCCATTTTACACTCCATTACCTCCCATGTTTTAATTAAATTCAGAACTTGTAATTTCACCTACTGCCAAGTTTCCTCCAAAGTGTCCTTTGTCGTTTTTTCTAACCACACCCTTAAATATTTCAAATTAAAATGACCCCATAAATACGGATAAGTCTGAACTAAATCACCAGTGTGGGCATTAGTTTTTACAAAGAGCTTTTGTTTTGTTTACTTTGTATCCTGATGTTTCCTGAAATTGTTCTAGAATTTCAAACCCTCACAGGATTCCCTCTTCTTTGGTGACATATAACATAATATTATCTGCAAATAAAGCTATTGTTTTCCTCTTTACCACCCCAATCCCACCCCATAACCTCGGACTATCATATTTTTGTGCAAGTGGCTTGAGGCAGATATTAATAAATGATTAATAAAAGGGGGAGGTGAAGATAAGGCACCCTAGGTTGTGTGCCTCTATTTATCTTAAATTCTGGAGTGACCCTAGCATTAATCTTTAACGTAGCAACTAACCCCTCGTATATTGCCCTTAACAAGTCAATAAAGTTGTCTGGGAATTTGTACTTTTTTAAGTATACCACAGATATTCTCAATGAACCCTATTAAATGCTTTCTCTTGCACCCAGAGCAGGAAGAACAAGCCTCTTATTTACTTTTTCTGGCCCACACTGAACCATATAAGGTTTAAGAATATTATCAAATGTTTACCAATTCTTCACAAATCTACCTTGGTCTTCAGATATTACCTTGGGTAGAATTTTAGCCAATCTTTCTGCTAATATCAAAATAAACATTTTAAAGTCATGGTTCAGGATCAAAATGTATCTGTACAGCCCTGGATTACACGGATATTTTCCTTCTTTGGGAATGACAGTTACCTGTATGTTTTTCCAAGAGGGTAGTGTGAAGATTGGGGAAAGATGGGCGAAGGCTGCCAGCGTGGTCAAATAGAATTTGATACATAATTCTATCATTTGTATATATTAATGTAAAATACAGGCTTGTGTTCTTAAATGAAAGAAAACACTAAAATGTGAACTTCAAGATTGTTGCAACATTGCCATATGCTGTAAGGAAAACCAAGCCAAGCATTTCAAATGTTCTTTGAAGTTACAATTATCTAAATGGTGGTGCCGAAGCGACTGGCTGAACACATTCTTTCTATTGTATTAACTTACGGAATAATTTGTTAGAGTATACATGTGAAATGTCTTTTATTGTTCTAGTTTCCTGAGCAGGTGTTAGACTGCTAAATAATGCAGTTTGTTGGCCCTGGAACTCCAGACTAAGTGTTAAAATGATGTAATGTGAATACTGGGAAAACCTAAGTGTCAAAATGATGTAATCTGGGAGGGCCTTAGCAGAGCTGTTTGTTAGTGAGATTAAAAACTATTGTTGAGAGAGAGACTGTAAGCATTTTGTCTTGGACCATCAACCCCAGCACTGCTTATGCTCAATATGTGTATGTAAGTAGGATTGTAGCACTGTGTTTACTCTTAAGATTAGCTAAAGATTAGAACGTTAGATTAAGTGTTTTTCTTTGACATCAGACCTGTCCTACTGTATTATTTTAAGTTTCTGTTTGATATCTGAACTCTTAGATATCTCTGTGGTGTAGTAGTATTGTCTTGTGTTTTAATTATTTATTATTAAATATTTTAAAAACCTTTACCTGTGGCTGGCTTGTGGAGAGATACGTAGGCTCTAGAGTACATTGCATATTTGTAGAGTTTATTGTAATAAGCCACTCTAATAAGCCTTAGACTGAATAGCCACATTACCAATTGTATAATAATATTGCACAGTAATAATTGGACACCCTTTTAAGGGCCTTTGGGTAGCTAATAATTATTAAGCTGGTGGTGGCAGTAATTACTTCTGTATAGTCTGGGTAAAGGGGCACAGCTAGAGAATCTGTGTCAGCCTTTCCTAGGAGTGTCTGTGAAGTTGTATAAATACTTATCTCAAAGTGTGTGTGGGTGTGTGATGTGTCAACTATTTGGCAGGGACACGAAGCACTGATTGGACAGAGAGGGTACTGGAGGTTAGCTTGCTAGGCTGAGATCTGGACCCTATAGCTGTGCCAGTGGAGAGTCTTATTGGGGACCTGGAGAGCAAGGGAGCAACCAGCCCCAGACTGACTGTGATCTCTGTGTGCACTTAAGTGAAATTATACTTTACTGTGTGTGTACCTCTCATCCTCCCAATATGTATGTCCCTCACTCATGATAGTGGTGAGGATTGAGGCTCCTTGATTGCTGGGCCAGGGCATGGTCGTCACAGGTAGAATCATCTTTTGAGTCATGATTTCATTAAAAAGAACATGCTATTCTGGAATGATCCTATCCTTATATGTGTTGCATACCTTGATTGGTATTCAATTCTACCCTGGGGTTTTTCCATTAATCTAGCGTCTTGATATAAATCCCTGTCTGCTAATCATAGCAGTTGTTGTGCAAAGCTATATGTATCTGTGCACTATTGAGGCAGGGTTGTATACTACTGAGTACGGCTGTGCACAGAGGCATGTGGAACTCTATTACCCTGTAGACATTTAGAAATAAATATACATTGTACTCTCTTTCAGCGAAACTGACAATGGATTCCTCTCCATTTAGGTACTTTGATTACCTTCTGCCCCACTCCATGGCTTTTGTATGCCCTTGTGACAATTGAACAAGCTGCCATTATTGTTTCA
The DNA here is from genome assembly GCF_019279795.1 of Protopterus annectens. Classification (NCBI taxonomy): domain Eukaryota; kingdom Metazoa; phylum Chordata; order Ceratodontiformes; family Protopteridae; genus Protopterus; species Protopterus annectens. Next base: position 66,663,947 of record NC_056748.1, on the reverse strand, counting down.
TGAATTTACCAATTATTTTAGTTCTTCTCCACTGTATTTGAACTTGTATCTCTCCATTGTTGTGTCAGGTGAGTCTAATCACTGTTTTTACATTAGTATACTTTGTTATTATGGCACTTTGAATCAAATCCTTTTATTGTTTCTTTGTGTTGTCAATTCTGTTATTTTTTCACTGCATTTGCATCTCCCAGCTATTGTGTCAACCAAGCCAGATTGCTGTTCATTTATGAGCCTAAATACCTGCTGTAGAGTGGAAACAAAACCAGATCCTGGATTGTTTCACTTCGTTTGCTTTATTGTATTTTGCAAATTACTGTTACTGCTTCTGTATTTGTTTCATTGTTGTTGTGGCAACTGAGCAAAATCACTAAATAGTTGTTTGTACTTCTATTCTTACTGTGTGAGGCAACCAAACCAGACTGTTGATTCATTACTATACTATTAATACTGTTATGACAACCAAGACTAACAGCTGAATTATTTCTGTACTACCTATACTATTGTAACAACCAAGCCCAGCTGTTGAATTATTACTGTACTACCTATACTACTGTGACAGCCAAACCTGGCTGTTGAATTATTACTATGATACCTATTCTATTGTGACAGCCAAACCTGGCTGTTAAATTATTACTGTAATGCCTATAATACTGTGACAGCCAAGTCCGACTTTTAAGTTATTACTGTAATACCTATTCTATTGTGACAGCCAAGCCTGGCTGTTAAATTATTACTGTAATACCTATAATACTGTGACAACCAAGCCCAGATGTTGAATTATTACTATGATACTTATTCTATTATGATAGTCAAGCCTGGCTGTTGAATTATTACTGTACTACCTATACTACTGTGACAACCAAGCCTGGCTGTTGAATTATTACTATGATACCTATTCTATTGTGACAGTCAAGCCTGGCTGTTAAATTATTACTGTATTACTGTAATACCTACAATAATGTGACATCCAAGCCTGGCTGTTCTATTATTACTGTACTACCTATGCTACTGTGACAGCGAAGCCCGACTGTTGAATTATTACTGTGATATCTATTCTATTGTGACAGCCAAGCCTGGCTGTTAAATTATTACTGTATTACTGTAATACCTATAATACTGTGACATCCAAGCCTGGCTGTTGAATTATTACTGTACTACCTATACTACTGCGACAACCAAGGCCAACTGTTGAATTACTGCATGACTACCTGTACTATTGTCACAACCAAGCCTGACTGTTGAATTATTACTGTACTACCTATACTATTGTGATTGCCAAGCCCAACTGTTGAATGATTACTGTAATACCTATACTATTGAGACAACCAAGCATGACTGTTGAAGTATTACTGCATTACATGTAACATTGTAACAACCAAGCCTGACTGTTGAAGTATTACTATACTATTTATATTGCTGTAATAACCAAGCCTAACTATTGAAGTACTGTCCTACCTGTACCATTGTGACAACCAAGACTGACTGTTGAATTATTACTGTACTACCTATACTGTTGTGACAACCACCTTAGAGCAAATCCTGAGAGCACTCTCCAAGGTTGAAGCACACACTCCATGCTCAGTACTCTCCAAAAACAAAAAGACATGTTCCATGGTCAGTACTCTCCAAGGCCAAAATGCATGTCCCATGCTCAGCACTTTCCAAGGCCAAAAAGATATGTTCCATGGTCAGTACTCTTCAAAGTTAAAAACAGACAGTCCATAATCAGTACTTTCCAAGGTCAAAAACACAAGTTCCATGCTTCCAGTCAATGTGCCTGATTGCTATCTTGTCAGCACCAAGCTTAGCCTTACTGAATCACTACTAATTTTGTTCAGTGTCAGCCTCCCAACCGGCTATGTGCCAGAGATGTGAAGAACAAATGTGGTCATGCCACTCCACAAGGACAGATCTTCTACCAGTCCTGGTAACTACAGACTGATAGGTTTATCCAGCTTTATTTACAAAGATTTGTGTTAAATTCATTATTTACAGTCTTTACACTCATTTTCTATGACATTTATTTTTTACTATGGGTGAATACAAGACATAGTTTGCTAAAATTTATTGAGTACCTTAACCATACCACTACCTTTTTTAAGATTACATATAACATAGTTGAATTACAGATGAACTATTGGTACAGAAGAATAAAGATAAAAGGGCTGTTATGCCTAAATTATATAGGAATGACAATGTTCTAAACTCATACCAAAGAAAAATATTGCCAAAGGGCAATTGGTTTGAGCAGCTTGGATGATATCAGATCATGATGATTTCTTAAAAGAAAGCTGCAATATCAAGGAAGTGTTTATACAGAGGAGGTATCTCATAGGAACTATACAACATGTATGGATAAAGTGATGTCAGTCTGGAATACTAAATTTATCCCCCTATTGAGTAGGGGTCAAAAAGAAGTACAGGAGAATCAATGTTTTACAGTGGGTGCTGTAGAAAAGTTTAGTAAATTACTTACACTACAATATATCTAAGACTCTAAAATAGTTAGACAAATAGTTTTAAAATATTGGGATATATTTTCAAAATTACCCAACACATTGCAAGTTTTTTCTCGCCCCCAAATATTTTTTATATAAAAGGGATCAAAATTTGAAGGAACTCTTTAAACTGAAGAATAAAAATGGGGATACACAGATACACATCAGGAAGATTACAATTTGGGACATGAAAGGGGCGTGCAAGCAATGCCCTTATACTGCTAATGTTGGGCTAATTGTAATGGGTCCAAATGGTAAGACGTTGGTAGTAATACATGTTATAACTGCCTGAGCAGAAGTGTCATTTATACAGCTTGCTGCAAAAACTTTCCACCTTTTTATGTTGGGAAAATGGAGAGGCAATTAAAAAAAAAACAAGTGTATGAACAATTATATGGCTTCAAAAATGGGGTTGAGACTAACATATGGTATGTGAAAATAATATTTTTCTATTTTTGTACTTCAAGATATTCCCATTGACCCAACGGGGGGGGGGGGGGGGGGGCAATGGGAAACAAATATAGAATACTGTGAACTCTATTGGCAGCTAAGATTGGATGCTACTAAGCCACTAGGTTTAAATGACAATGTATCTTTAGGGACTGTACTGAAAATGAGAACTGCAAAACTGTGATTGATGTTATTATTTGGTTTTATTTAACATAATGCATTTTTTATGCAATTTAAAAGATTTGGATATAAAGTTTTTATGCACTATGATACATGCAATCTACATGTTGTGATTTTAAAGTGTACATGTAGTGATTTTAAAGTGTTTTGTAATATAATTATTTAAAAGAGTATTTTAGCAGAAAGTGATGTAATGTGAAGAGTCGTTGACCAGTAGAAACTGTTTGTGAATATTATATAAATGAGTGATAGGTTTTACTTTATCTGTTCTGATGATGTCCATATGAATGGACGGGTAAATGAATCATCAAAATTTTCTTCCCAGGGAAGGGACTTATATGTCTTATATGTCTGTTGTTACACAGTTCTCTTTTCCCCAATGTAGTGCAATCTTGGAGTTGGTATATATAACTGGGGGGTGGGGCACACCCCCCCATGTTGGGAGGCAAAGCCTCCCACCTTGGTAAGTTTAAAATAATGTTGTTTTTGTTATGATCACTCTGGTGGCCAAGTAGTTTTTTTCAATAGGAAAAAGTTTCAGTGGTATAACCATTCACTGGAATGGTTTTTAATGGATAAAGTTTGATGAATAAACATTCGACAAAGTAAGTGTTCAACAAAATTATATAGACCCAAAAGGATGAAAGCACTTAACAACAGATTAATAAAACCAGTGTTTTTCCTAAGTGAACCAGTTTCACTTTTAAGCTATTGAATTATGAACAAAGCTGCTGCCATTGAACTGTTTGCTACAGTAGGATTCAGTTTGATCTTTAGCATCTACCTGGGATGCCATCTCATCAGGCAGATGGCACCTTGGTTTAACATCACTGGTACACCCAAAGGGAACTAACATAGAAGAGCTGTATCATGCTAATAAGGGCACTGGTCATGTACTGCAGACTACTACAAAGTTCTCACTGACCTGCCATGGCCAGTAAACCAGAAGATATAATTATGGTGAGTCAAAATTCTTATTAAGAATGTCATGTCACCCAATTAATAACAAAGAAAAGAAGTGTATTATTAAGTTGGGAGGATTATTCCAGCCGGGTCTAAATGAACATTTATAACCAGCCAACCATGGGGATTCTTTTTGTATCATGTGATGATCTTTAAGCATAAAAGGCTTGTTTTTGTGACTTATAGTTTTACACTGAGGAAGGTTTAATAACTGGGCCAAAACCGGTCTGTTTTTGCCTATATATGCTTCAATAAATTGTTTTTATTTGTAGACACCTTATGCCTTTGAGTGCTGGCCTGTGTTTTTTGTGGCTTTAGTAATTTGGGGCCGTGCACCTGCCGTACTTGCAGGAGCTTTTCACTGTAGTTTTGCGTTTCTAATGCCATGATGGTAATAAACCCCATTTCCAAGTCAAAGCATGATTAAAGTTCATAAAATTAGCATTGTTTCAGTCTTGATGTTAGCCAAAAGTGCTCTTCCCAGCACCGCCAATGTGTCCAGTAATGAGACAGTGGTATCTAATACTGTTAAACCGCGGCAGCCTGTTGGGGCTATTGACTGTTATTCAACCGGTTACAAGGACATTTTGGAGAAAGTTTATTCTTTTGACAAATCATTGACCTCTAACTGTGAAGGACTACATGCATTTAAAGACAATGTTTTTAAAAATAGAGAAATTACTCTACAAGACAAAATGTTTGATTTTGAAAAAATACTGTACAAATACAAGTGCCTACAAATTGACAATAATTACTTACATCAATGTTTGGTTAACAAAATAGTCCCTCAGGGACTAAGGTTTTATAAATACCCTTTTGGTATTCATTATACGGAAAGTGTCTTGATGGATTTTTATGCTTTTTTTGATGACTGTGGTTTTACCTTAATGTCAAAATTAATCAAATATAATGAAGTGCAGCTTAAGAAGCTTTTAAAGGAAGTGAATGATGTTCAGAGTGAAATTGTTACTGATTTATTGTTTGAGGAGTATGAGAACCTGTATTTTAAAATTTTGAAAAGAGTTGAAATTAAAACTGACAAGATTTATGTAAGGAAGCAGGGTAAACTGTCTAGAGATAAGGAACAATACAAGAAGGGTAAAAGTTACCCCCCCTCCTTTTCAGAAAGTGTGGAAAAATCAGGGAAATTACTCTACTGATAAAAATAACAGGTTTGGGCCTAACCAGAAAGATTTAGGGAGAACCAAGAGAGTTGAATTCCACGACAGATTTGAACAAGATAGACATCTTGAAACAAGAAATGGCTATTTAGATGAGTTAGATTCCTTCCATGAAACCACTGAAACTTTTTTAGGGCCCCGAAGATCAGAAAGACTAGCCAGCAAACAATGAATTCCCTCAGATCCAGGACCACAGGAACACATGGGTGGGAACGGTTTTGCCTGGAAAAACAGGGGGAGGAGAGGGAGATAGATGACATTAAACAAGACGAGAATGGCATTACTTTTTTATACAAGGGCTTTAAAATACATAATTACACAAGTTTGAAACTAGAAAAACAACATTTTGAATTGTTTTCTAGGGGCTTTAAATTTGTTAAAACAACTTATGGTGATTTAGCCAACATACTATTAGAGTTAAAGTTATATCTTCGAAAATTAAATTTGAGAATAATGTACAAACACAAAAAACTTGTTAACAACAATACATTAGGTGACATTACTGAAGGAGAAGTATTTGACAAATCCCAAATTCTCACCAGGAGGAGCATTTTTAATCCTCCATTACATCCAGTCATTAATACTTTTGAGGCTATAGTTACCAATGATATATATGAAACATTTGGTAGGTTAAAGGGGTTGAACAAAGCTAACAACTTAAAGGAAGGAGAGTCAATATTACTTGAAAAATTGAGGAAAGAGGCAAATTTAAGAATTATGCAACCTGACAAAGGAGGTGGAGTGGTTATTTACTATCAGGAAGTTTATAATGATGTTTTAACCAATTTACTGATGGATGAAAAAACTTACACCACTGTTTCATACAATGAAGTTCAAATAGCCAACAGAAGAATAGACAGTTTGTTGGAGGAATATTTTATAGAAAATAGAATTGGGAATGAAACGTATATTTTTTTGAAACAAATGTATCCTAATGTACCCCAATTCTTTGGAATACCCAAGATACACAAAAACATATTGGAGCCTCCCTTTCGCCCTATAGTTTCTGCCAAGAAGTCCAAGACTCATCCATTAGCAGTGTTTATTGATCAGAAATTGAAAGAAATTGTCAGGACGCAAATACACCTGGTTCAGGACTCCTGGGACTTTCTGGGTAAAATAACTGATAATTTGTGGTCAGAAACTTGTAAACTTGTCACCATGGATGTCAAGGACCTTTTCACCTGTATACCCAGAGAAGTGGGTTTTGAATACTTTGAGAACAGTGTCTATAAACATCTTGAGTCCTCCTTGGATAGTAAGAAATTAATATTAGAACTAATCGAAGTTGTCCTTGATAACAACTTCATTATATTCCAAGGAGAATACTATAAACAGGTGACTGGGGTGGCTATGGGAGTGGCTTGCGCTCCCATATATGCAAATCTTGTCCTTCTTGGGTGGGAAAAGCAATATATTTTTTCTAGTCATTATATGGAAAATATAAAAATTTATCTCAGATTTCTGGACGACATTTTCCTAGTATGGGAGGAAGACCAGCAGGGTGATCTTGAGGAATTTATGAGATATATAAACAAAACAACCTCTTTTTTGTCTTTCACATATGAAACACACAACAAAAGTATAAGTTATTTGGACATTACCCTTAGTAAAAAGGTTAAGGGTTTCAAGTCCAATATTTTCCGAAAAAAACACATGGTGTAACAGTTATCTGCAATTCAACAGCCAGCATCCCTTTTATCAAAAGAGAAGTATTATTAAGGGACAGGCAGTTAGAATTGCGAGGATGACCTCAGAACACAAGGATTTATTGTTTGAATTTTCATTTTTGATGGAAAAATTTTTGGAAAGGGGATATCCCAAGCATCTGGTTGGTGAGATTTTGGAAGAAGTTTATAAGGGGTGGGGGACTAAGTATATACCCCTGTTAGGTCAGAGTTTTACACCCAAAGAAAACAGGTTGAAAAATGTTAAGGATTTTACGGGTGCTTGTATTGTGGAATACAATGGATTTTCAGACTGTTTTACTAACATTCTGTAAAGTAATTGGTCTATTTTCAAGACCAATAAGGAAATTTATGAGACAGTTGGAAATAAACCTTTATTTTCATACAAGACTGCCACAAATTTCAAAAGACTATTTGAAAAAGGGAACACAACATTTGATAAAAAGAAAGGATCTACTAAGTGTGGTAGTTGTAGACAATGTATATATATTAATCAAATGGAAGAAATAAAACTTGAAAATGGATTGAACAGCAAAGTTTTATTTTGTAAAGGTAATTGTTGTAGCAGGATGTTGGTCTATTTAGCCACATGTTCCAAATGCCCCTCCTTCTATGTGGGTAAAACCGAGAGGACACTTAGAGAGAGAATTTATGAACATGTGAATGACATCAAAGTGAAAAAAGAGACCAGTGCACTCTATAAACACTCTGTAGAATGTGATGGTTTTACAGATTTCAAGTTTGGTATTTTAGACTTGATTAAATTAGACCCCAGGGGAGGTGACATTAAAAATCTTTTACTACAGAGGGAGATAAAATGGCAGTTGAGACTAAGGTCAAACTTTTTTCCGGGTCTTAATGAATATATTAACATCAAAGCAATATTAATTGACAAAGCTACTTCAGTTTAATTGTTCTAATATTGCAAGTCTTTTTTATACCCTGAGTTGTAATTGGCCACATCCTGAAGACCTTTATAGGATTTCTTGATTTATTTTATTTAGATTAGCATGGTTCCATGACTATTTTTATTTATGATCTCCACATTGACTAAATATATATCCAAACATTACAGTATGTGCAGATCTCTGGTGACTGTTTATTTCAAACAGCACCATGGATAGGACTTGTTTATATTGCTGTTGTTGTTTCACTGAACATTAAATATTTGATCATTTTTTATATATATACATTTCACAATATTTTGTCATTTTAATATATATACATTTTAAAATTTTTCATAACATATACATTTTACAATTTTTATTACTACTCCTCTACCCATTATATTCATTTCTGTTAATTTTTGTTAAAAAACAATATATTTATTACATGGTTTTTATGCATAACAACACAGCACAGTTGCACTTTAACATGGTAGTTTTAAAGAATAGTTTACATGGTAACAAAGGGTTAATTCATGCCTTAAAAGTGTTTTAATTTACTTGAATTTTTTAATTTATTGGTCTAATTAATTAATTATTGAATAATTAGTTTGATAAAAAACTGTATAAAAATTAGAGGCACCATTGATTTAGTATTCTGATGAAGTCTGCTTTGGGCAGACGAAAGCGCTCATACAGTTGGAACTGTTAATATTTTTGTGATTAAAGAAAGTATTTTGTCTGTTTTCATGGAACTCTGGTTTTTGTGTACAGTTGAGTATTACTTTTTCATGAATTGTTTCAGTCTTGATGTTAGCCAAAAGTGCTCTTCCCAGCACCGCCAATGTGTCCAGTAATGACTCATGCAATCCGTATGGAGTTACACGCATCTGCATCATATCTAAATATGACTGTAAATTCTTTTTTATTAGCCCCATTGATCCAACTACTATTTGAACTGTCTGGGTATCTTTTTTCTACATTGCTCTCACTTCATAAGACACTGTAATCAATGGGTGTAACAATTTTAATGATCAATGCTACTTTTGTCTTTTTTTCCCCCCGACTACTATATCTGGTTTCTTGCATCTATTTTTTAAACTGTTGTTAATGGGTGACCCCATGTGATATAAATATCATCATTCTCTGCAATGCATTGTGGGTTATGTTTCAAATGCTTCTCAGCTACTTCACTATTGTAATGTTTGCATAATCTCCAATGCAACAACCTTGCCACGTTATCATGCCTTTCGGTATACAGGCCCTCTGCCATTAGTGTTTCACACCCAGCAACAAGATGTGCAACTGTTTCCATTTCTGTTTTACAAAACCTGTATCTGTCTCTTTCTCCACTATGTACAATGGACTTTGTAAACTAATGTGTACATAGTCCACTATCCTGGGCCACCAATATTAACTTTTCATCTTTGGGCTAAAATTCACCTCACCATAACCATTCCTGTGCTCGATCCTGATCAACATGAGGTTATTCCAGAAGTTTTCTGTACTTACGACTATATTTATGCCTTTTCCACATTTCTTGCCTTCTCATCTGATTCTTCACCTTATATTCTTTCTTTTGTTTTTTGGCACATTCAGTTGTTGCCTGATTTTTGTCTACTTCTGGTTTGATTTCCATTCCTGCTTGACACTGATATGCTTCTGCTAAACTAAGCAGGGAAGTCATTTTAGACTTATTCTCCTTATGTTTTAAAATGTTTACTACATTTGGAACTTTTGAGGTCTGCAGGTATGTATGCAATCCTATGACTGCAGATCTATATATGTAATTAGCTCAAAGAGGCCCATACCTCCTTCAGAATGGGGAACGTAAAAGTGTGGTATACACTGATTTTTATAAATCATAAGGTCATAGGAAGTTACTAGGCTACTGGCTCTGAGGCCCTTACAAGCCAACCCAAGAATTTAGCCCATATTCTGACAAATCAGCACCTAATGCCCCTGTGCATCAAGGACACAGGTGGAATCCCAGTGGTGTATTTTCAGTTCCCCATCCAGTTACCCAGGTTGTGCTTAAAAAGAGTTAATGAGGTACTTTGCTTTACATGGAGAGGGAGCCTATTCCACAGAAGGGGGAGTTTCTGGGGAACAAATCTGTCCTGCCAACAAGTCATATTGATGTCACAGACCAGGTTGAGGTCACATCTGCAGGTTACTTTAGTGAAGCCTGACTTACAAATATACAGCAGCATCATCAAGGCAGGGTCTGAGATTGCTTTGTATGCAGACAAAGGTCATCCCTGAGGAATCTGTGTGAGACTGAGTAGAGGGACAGGGCTTTTAACCTATCTATGTATGGTAGATGTTTGAGGGTCTGGATTCTCCTGGTGAGGAACCTCTGTGGTCTCCCCAGCTGCTGCATGTGCTTTGTGAGGTACATGCCAAAAGGTGCATTGTACTCAATAAAGGGTCATATAAAGGAAGAATAAGACCCATTATTGAGTACAATGACCCTTTCGGCCCATTTGATAAGTGTGAAGCATTTCCCTGTTTTCCTGTCTCCTGATCCAATACCTTTTGGACCAGTCACCCCAAAACTGTAATTTACAGCAGAAAGAGTGAATTAGTTTATGGCTTGGACTTTGTTCTTAGATGTCAGAGCTCTTTTCAGTAAAAGTTTTAGCCTCATAAAATATTCCTTACTGAGTTTTGTTCGCAATTTGTTCATGTTTTATTGTCAGTCCTTCATCAGTTATGAAATATTTTTACACTCCCTTCTGCTCAAGTTTCTTTATATCACATTCCTGTCCCAGGCTGATGTTTTCTTGGTGCTGCAGCATTTCTACCTTAAAGGTTGCTTTTGCACATTTATAAAAAACAAATGACATTCTTTTGTCATCTGAAAAAGATTTGTCCATTTGCTGTTATGCTTTCAGTTCCTTATCTGATAAACTCTACAGTTTAAATTATCTACAAAAGATGAGAAGTCTTTACACAGTGTTGTTTTCTGGGAGCCAAATTGTAACCATGACCTAATCTGTTAAGTACACAGCATAATGGGTTAAAGGGATGACAAAAATACAGCAGTGACAGAGTCGCCTTGGAATATCACCCTTGAATTTTTACCCATAGGTCTTTTATCATGGCTTAGCTGGAAAGTGGTTTGCCACTATTTCATGGTCACTGTAATATAATTGATCCATTACTGAATCCCCAAATGATGTGGATATTCTACAAAAGGTCCTTACAGAAACAGATGCTTGGTGCCAGATCCATGGGCTCAAGCTCAATGCCAAGAAATGTATAGTTATCCCCTTTGGGAAAAAACATGTACCCATGAATTACCACATAAGTGGCAGTACACTAAACACCAAATGTGTGGTAAGAGACTTAGGGACACAGGTGGATAGTGGTTTCATCTTCGATAATCATATCACCACAACAGTCAGGAAATCCTTCTATGTGGCACACCTCACCACTAAGGGCTTTTCATCCAGAAAACAGAAGGTCATTGTCCCAGTGTACTCATCCCTCATTAGACCCATTACAGAGTACAACACCCCATTTGGTATGTACCTCACAAGACATCTGCAACAACTGGAAAGGCCATATAAATACCTCTCTAAAAGAATCACAAGCCTAAAGCAGATGCCGTATGCTGACTGTCTAAAAAAACCCCAGCTATACTCTGGCACATAGCGCCTACTCAGAGGCAATCTCTGCTTAACATATAAGGCCATGTCAAACCCAGAGCTGTTGGACATGCTACACTTAAAGAAATCAGAGCCACATGCTCCAGGGACTTAACCTGATCAACATAATGAACAAAACATGCTAGAGGGATAGGTTCCTGATCCAGAGACACCCCATACTCTGGAATAGACTGCCCATACATGTCAAGCTGAGCGCCTCTTTGGCCCTCTTCAAAATGAACCTTGACGACTGGATGGGAGATAGGAAATGCACCCCGGGGATCACGTCAGTCACCCTGCTAGATAGGGGACCAGGGAAGTAAATATTCTGGGAAGAAATAGCCAGGGAATTGTTATGGCTAGGCTTGTATAGGCCCTAGGGCCAATAGCCTAGTACCAATCTATGAACGTATGAACCTATGATCAATGTAGGGTGTATTTTATATATCTGTAAGCATTCCTTTATCCATGAATGTGGGATGCCGTGAAATGCTTTTTTCTAGTCTATCCATGCCATACTTAGATTCTTCCCCTTTTTACAATTCTCCATTATGACTTTATTTAACAACAAATAATCCTTTGTTTCGTATGACTTTCTTTAATTACCTTTTTGTTCTAGTGCCATAATTGAGTTTTCTTCTAAATGACTATGAACTCTGTCGGCATCAATTCCAGTATATAATTTATACATTGTCAGAAAGCAAATTATTGTTCTATTGTTTTTAGACTAGCATGCAGGTTCACTCTTAAGGAGCAGTATCATTTTTCCTGTTGTTAACCAAGTTGGTGTCTGTTCAGGGTGAACATATGAATAGTTCTTACTCAGGGCTAAATCTTTGTGTAAACATATTAATACTTTTAGCCAGAAGTTAGGTACTGCATCTGGGCCTGGGGTTTTCCATTTATGAGCTTTTCTTAATTTTGTTTCACTTTCTCTGGACGTTACTTCATCCCATTTCATATCCTGTACATTTGAACTTCTTACCGTTTCTTTTTACTTCTTCTAACCATTCAGCATCTTTGTTATGTTCTACAGGATCTTCACAGATATTTCTCCAAAATGTGTATTTTTCTTCTTTTTTGGTGGTGTTTCTATTCCTTTTGTCTCGTTTCCCATTTCTCTATAAAACTCTTATGGGTCATCAATGAATTGCTTATTTTAATTTTCATTTTTTTCTGCCCGTGCTGATATCTTTAGTTTATTATTTGCAATACTGCATGATAGATGCTGGTCTTTTCTGATGCTGCCCATTGCTTTACTGACGCTTTTTAATTTCTCCAAATCTTTTGAGGTTTTAATACCCTGATGGGAATGGACCCCATTCCTAAGTCAAAATTTGAATAAAGTTCACGAAATTAGTATTGTTTCAATCTTTGTTGTTAAACAAAAGTGCTATTTGCAGCACCTGCAATGTGCCATGTAATGATTCTTTCTGCAATTCTTTCGGAGTTACATGTATCTGTAACATATCTAAGTATGACTGGCATAGCTAATGTACTTGCAGTTAAATTTAGTGGTAACTTTATCCCAGAAAGAGTCACTGGAATTCTGCAACTACCTAAGTCCCTTGCACCCCCAATACCACCAAAAACATGTCCTAGCTGTGTTCTCAAAAGCTAAAAATCCCTCATCCATGTCTTCAGGCAATTAATGTGGATGCCTAATAAACTGCACCAAACATGCCTTCCTGGATCTGTTAGCAAACTGATTTAACCTATATTTAGTAACCTCAGGAAACCAAGAAAATGAAAACCAAACAAGAACACAAAAATGAGCTGGATTCAACACCCAATACAGAAGCTTTAATCCAAATATCTTGAGCAACACGCTTTCGGAAGGTGCAATGACCCTCCTTCCTCAGAAGACAAAAAACAATGAGCACCATTTTACAAGCATTTAAATAAGTCTTCTAATTGATCTTTAACAGCAGAATAAGTGTTAATTAAATCAAGCACACCTATAAACCTATTAATGAAGCTAGCACAACCACTGATAACAACAGTTATAAGCTGCAGAGGAATGGAAAAGAGGCACAACTACATACTGCAGAGAAATAGGGGAAATAAGGTGAGGGATGGAAACATTCCACTTCATTTTACATTAAATAGGCCACAAGATATCCAACTTAATAGAAGAGTTATTCAAAAGTTAAAAAGATTGGGTAACTTAGCATAACCTGATATGAAAAATCATAAAATTCAGATAAAATCCCTTAATTTTATACAAATAATTATAAATGTGTTAACACTTTAAAACTTTATACAATACTAAAAAATCATTGTTCAAATACTAAAATACATATATAGCTGACAGCCAATATTAAAATAGCTGAAAACAGCATATTAAAACAACAAATCAACACACATATATTTTATCTCCTTAAGGCTAAATGCTTAAGGAGACATGCTATAGACACATGATCATTAAGCCCAGGATGGAAATATGATGCCGCATTTAATTTGCCAGCATAACTCTTCAATTTCAAGTTGCGTTTGCCAAGGGCCACCTCGATTGTCCTGGGTAATGTGTTTCAAGATCGTGAATTTAAAAAAATGGTCATGATGTGTCATAACATGTTTGGCTAAAGCATTAGACTAGTCTTGTTTGGTTATGGCATATTGATGCTCATATATGCGTTTCTTGAGTTTTCGCTCGGTTTTGCCTATATAATAGGCAGAACAAATTTGACATAGGGCAGCATATACCACCCCATGAGTGTGACAGTTGGCTTTTACCTTAATGTTACACAAAAAGGTGCCTAACTTAACTCGTGAATCAGTGCAGATAAACTTGCACTGGTTGCAACTCCCACATTTATTTATACCAGTGCCAATGTGGGGGCTTTCTTTTAACCTTGGTTCTAAAAGGGTTTTAAGACTTTTACCCTTCCTGAACGTGATCTGAGGCTTATCACCTAATTTATTGAAAATTCCAAAATCATCTTTGATAAACGCCCAATTTTTATTTAAAACGTACCTAATTTGAGAATGGTTGGTGCTAAAGGTACACAGAAATCTTGTATTAGGTTGTGTCACAGGCAGATTTGAAATGGGCTCACCTAACAAAGAACTATTACAGCCTTCCACTTCATCTAGTGTTTCCAAGCTTGAATCGCATTGAGTATTGGGTACCAGTGGTGGGGTGCATGTGACAAGGGGAGCAAGTATAGGTTTAAAATGACCACTCACTCTTTTATTAACAACTTCAGATTTAACTTCTTGAATAAGGTGGGGAGGATAGCCTCTATCAAGGAACATGTCATAAAGCTTGTCACATTCAATTAAAAAATCCCCAAATTCAGATACCATCCTTGCTGCCCTAACCATCTGTCCTTTCACCACGGCCTTCTTTTGATGGTAAGGGTGGCAGCTCAAAAAATGGAGGAAGGAGTTCAAGTAAGTGGGTTTACTAAAAATGGCACTTTTGAATTTCTGATTAACTTGATCTTTAGTTAACAATATGTCCAAGTAGCTAATACTTGAATCCTGTAGATCAAATGTAAACTCTAAGAAAGTGGTGGTTTTGGGCAACACTTCCAAAAATTCAGGAACATTTACTGGGGACCCTTTCCAAAGAATGAAAATGTCGTCCTGGTATCGAGTGTACCAGGCGACATTGGTAGAAAACCATTCTGTTGGAAAGATGAATGTTTTCTCCCAGTAGGCAAGCACAACATTCGCAAAACTACCACCACACGGTGACCCCATCGCCACACCAGATTTCTGCAAGTAGGCTTGCCCATCAAATAAGAGAAAATTATTAGACAAAACAATGTCTAGGAGAGTTGCTACGACATGCACAGTATCATTGTTTATCTTAAGATCATACATGAACTCCCTAACCCAATCAATTCCGGTAGCTTGGGGAATAACCGTGTACAAATCTTTAATGTCAATGGTTAAAAACCAGTAACTGCTGTCAAAAGGAATATGGTTAAGATTCTCTAAAAAACTCCATGAATCTTTGCATATTTGTTTTTCATGGTTTAAACATGGCTTCAAGATGCTGTCCACATATTTAGCACAAGCGTAGGTAGCAGATCCTCTTCCATCCACGATAGGGCGGAACGGGGGGTCAAAAAGTGATTTATGGATCTTAGGGATTCCAAATAAAACAGGAATCCTAGGTGCTACCATAATAAGGTAATGATGTAACTCAATGTCAATGACTTTTTCAAGAAATAAGTCTTCTATCAAACTATTTATTTTGCTGTGTGCAATATTAATCTCGTTTTTACTAACTTCTTTATAAAAATCACTAGTGAGAAGCTCTTTAATTCTCTTGACATAAAAGAAATGGTCCATTAGGACTAGTCTACCACCCTTATCAGGCTTCATAGCCCTGATATTACAATCATGCAAAACTTAAATAAAATCCCGTTGGGATTGTGTGATGTTAAGATGAGAAGGGTGGGGAATGCTTTTATTGTTATTCAAAGCCCTAAGGTCTAATTCACATACTCTTTCAAAGGTACGCAAGGTTTCATGCAGAGGAGGATTAAACACACTTGAAACTCTTAAATGTGGTTCGTACAAAGTTCTGTCTCCGAAAAGAAGTTTAAGATTTAATTTTCTTACATATAACTTAAGGTCAGTAATACACTTAACCAAGTCAAAGCTAGAATCGGGAACAAAAGACAAACCTTTTGAGAAAAGCTCAACCATTTCAGAATCAATGTCAAAAGCAGTGTAATTAAACACTTTAAAGTCACAGGTAACATCATGAACAATAACAGGGTCGGAAAAGCTGTTCATTAAATCTTGTGTTATGTTTTCCGATTCCTGAAATAGTTCTCATTGTACTTCCCTTGACGTTGTTGTTGTGGTTGCTTTTGTAATTGCTTTGGTTTTCTCTCTTGTTGATGGCCCTGCTGAAAATTTGGCTGTTGGTTAAATAGAAGATTAGGTGACTGGGAAGGTAAAGGGTTATCAATAAAACCTTCCTCAGTTACCTCTCTGTTACAATTGTTGTTCCTGTTGTTAAAGGTATTTTCATCTTCTCTTTGGGCCATAAAACCAAGCTCATCAGAGTCATTGTTACCATCGAAAAAAGTTAAGTTACGTGCCTCAGCAGACCTATTCTCTTGAGGACCATCGGGTACTACCTCATGTCTCTGTGGTTTGTTAAAAACAGCTGGAGGGTGAGGGTAGGCTATATTAGTTGCATATTCGTGTATGTCTCTTTTTATTTTCTTAGATTTGTTGTTAATCATCTTATTAAGTGATGCTTCAATACTTGAAAATATACGAGTGTAGTCATACTTATATCTAAAGAAACCCACGTCTCCTTTAATGTTATTTTCAAGCTCAGCCAGTTCACTTTTTAACAAATCAATATCTTTATTGTAGTGTGAAATCAACAAGCCCATGAACTCAAAGGCTTGTTTGTCAAACAACTGTAGTAATTCCCTGTGGAACCCTCCATTAGCCCCACAGGGAACCGCCATTGTCTGAGCCCTTTAGGCACTAAGCATTTGGCTAAACATTCTTGCAAATAAGAAACTTCAAGTTGCAGTTTCCTGCACTTGAACATTTTATTGTCAAACAAGTTTATAAGCTCAGAAATGTTACTTACTATTAGCTCATCGCTTTGTAATCCATTTGTAACAGGTACGTTAAAAAAATCGATTTTGTTCAACACCAAATCAAGATTAGGGCAGCCAAAACCCAAAGAATTCTCATTAGATTGTGAGTTCTCTGCTCTTATGTCGGAACTGTGCGAGCGTTGCCCTGGCTGAATGGAAACACCAGGGGAGGAAGCGTTAAGTCCAGACGCATGCATTGTAGCATCACTGTTACTAACAGACCGACCATTAGTGGCTGACTGACGTGCTTCGTTTCCATGTAATGCTTGTTCGCTTAAAGGAGCAGAAGGGTTCAAATTGGAACAACGCTGCCCACTCGCTTGCATCCCGTCCATCCTCTGTGTAAGGTCGTCCAAACGAGACATGATCAAGTTTATCAGGGTAGTAAGATTACCCTGTTCGTTGCCATCGTCCGTAGATGTAGCAATTGGAGCCAAACCTTGGCTAGGTGCTGGCGTATACATAGAGCCCTGGGGAGAAGAATCCGAATCGCTCATGGCAAGAAACCTCAGGAAGCCAAGAAAATGAAAACCAAACAAGAACACAAAAATGAGCTGGATTCAACACCCAATACAGAAGCTTTAATCCAAATATCTTGAGCAACACGCTTTCGGAAGGTGCAATGACCCTCCTTCCTCAGAAGACAAAAAACAATGAACACCATTTTACAAGCATTTAAATAAGTCTTCTAATTGATCTTTAACAGCAGAATAAGTGTTAATTAAATCAAGCACACCTATAAACCTATTAATGAAGCTAGCACAACCACTGATAACAGTTATAAGCTGCAGAGGAATGGAAAAGAGGCACAACTACATACTGCAGAGAAATAGGGGAAATAAGGTGAGGGATGGAAACATTCCACTTCATTTTACATTAAATAGGCCACAAGATATCCAACTTAATAGAAGAGTTATTCAAAAGTTAAAAAGATTGGGTAACTTAACATAACCTGATATGAAAAATCATAAAATTCAGATAAAATCCCTTAATTTTATACAAATAATTATAAATGTGTTAACACTTTAAAACCTTATACAATACTAAAAAATCATTGTTCAAATACTAAAATACATATATAGCTGATAGCCAATATTAAAATAGCTGAAAACAGCATATTAAAACAACAAATCAACACACATATATTTTATCTCCTTAAGGCTAAATGCTTAAGGAGACATGCTATAGACACATGATCATTAAGCCCAGGATGGAAATATGATGCCGTACGAATTTGCCAGCATAACTCTTCAAGTTCAAGTTGCGTTTGCCAAGGGCCACCTCGATTGTCCTGGGTAATGTGTTTCAAGATCATGAATTTAAAAAAATGGTCATGATGTGTCATAACATGTTTGGCTAAAGCATTAGACTGGTCTTGTTTGGTTATGGCATATTGATGCTCATATATGCGTTTCTTGATACTCGATACCAGGACGACATTTTCATTCTTTGGAAAGGGTCCCCAGTAAATGTTCCTGAATTTTTGGAAGTGTTGTCCAAAACCACCACTTTCTTAGAGTTTACATTTGATCTACAGGATTCAAGTATTAGCTACTTGGACATATTGTTAACTAAAGATCAAGTTAATCAGAAATTCAAAAGTGCCATTTTTCGTAAACCCACTTACTCAAACTCCTTCCTCCATTTTTTGAGCTGCCACCCTTACCATCAAAAGCCAAACAAGACCAGTCTAATGCTTGAAATTGAAGAGTTATGCTGGCAAATTCGTACGGCATCATATTTCCATCCTGGGCTTAATGATCATGTGTCTATAGCATGTCTCCTTAAGCATTTAGCCTTAAGGAGATAAAATATATGTGTGTTGATTTGTTGTTTTAATATGCTGTTTTCAGCTATTTTAATATTGGCTATCAGCTATATATGTATTTTAGTATTTGAACAATGATTTTTTAGTATTGTATAAAGTTTTAAAGTGTTAACACATTTATAATTATTTGTATAAAATTAAGGGATTTTATCTGAATGTTATGATTTTTCATATCAGGTTATGTTAAGTTACCCAATCTTTTTAACTTTTGAATAACTCTTCTATTAAGTTGGATATCTTGTGGCCTATTTAATGTAAAATGAAGTGGAATGTTTCCATCCCTCACCTTATTTCCCCTATTTCTCTGCAGTATGTAGTTGTGCCTCTTTTCCATTCCTCTGCAGCTTATAACTGTTGTTATCAGTGGTTGTGCTAGCTTCATTAATAGGTTTATAGGTGTGCTTGATTTAATTAACACTTATTCTGCTGTTAAAGATCAATTAGAAGACTTATTTAAATGCTTGTAAAATGGTGCTCATTGTTTTTTGTCTTCTGAGGAAGGAGGGTCATTGCACCTTCCGAAAGCGTGTTGCTCAAGATATTTGGATTAAAGCTTCTGTATTGGGTGCTGAATCCAGCTCATTTTTGTGTTCTTGTTATATTTAGTAATGGGACACGTCCATAACATATGGAGAATGATGTCTCTTCATAAGGGGGACCCTTCCACAGAGCCCAGGAACTATAGGCCCATCAGCCTAACTAAAATAATTTGTAAAGCCATGGAAAGCATCATATCTATTTTCATTAACTATGATAGCAAAAACCTCACATTGCTAGACCTTCAGAAGTTTGGTTTTGTCAAGGGGAGATCTTGTCTGCTTAATTTAGTCAATTTCTTCAAGATGGTCAAAGGTAAATAGTGGTCCTATAGTCCACACAGACCATCTGGCTATTGTCAAGGCATTTGATACCATGCCCTATGTTGTTATTGTGAATAAACTAAGAGACTGAAATTAAACTAGCTGGCAGATAGAACCCACACAGTCAATAAGGGGGTGTCACCTCAAAAAGTAAAAAGGCAGTTAGTAGTACTCTAAAGTGCTCAGTACTAGGTCCCCTCCTTTTGGCACATGCTTTGTTGATCTCCAAACCTAAAACTCAGATCTATGGGTAACTAAGCATTCTGATGACTGTATGCAGGGAGATGCTGTCTAATCCCCCCCAAAAAAAGAAAATCTCTGCAGCAAGAACAAATCCTTATGAAATCAATGGTGCACCTTCAATGAGCTAAAATTAAATACAATTTATTTATTTTGTCTTTGCTTACCAAGAAAGTTTGACTGGGTCTAGCTAATCCCCTGTTCAACAGAGGTCTGGGAAGAAAAGCATCTCAGATGTTTTGCATAAATTATCAAGATTACACACAGAATGACAAGTTTGCAAACAGTATACAGGTATTTTTAGTACATGATATTTTAAACATGGTGTACAGCTTTGCAGAGAACATGAATATTTAAGCAGTGTCTGTATATTTACCAAGCATATCACTATATATATATATATATATATATATATAAATGTAAAATAAATAAAAATAATATATATATATATATATATATATATATATATATGGTTCCCATTCAGAAGCCTGAAACATCATAAGCCTGAAAATCAAAATCCTGAAACCAAAAGCCTGAAAATTCAGAATCCTGAAAACTCAAAATCCTGAAAGCCCAAAATCCTGAAAGACCAAAATCCTGAAACTCAAAATCCTGAAAACACAAAATAGACATACTGATGTCATTGTGGCTTTGCTATTGTTAGCCCTGTGGTGTTAGGTCATGCGTTGGGGTCAGGTAAGTGTGCGGTTGGTTTTATTTTAGGGTTGGGGCGGTTTAAGTGAGTTAGGGTTAGGGCGCAGGTTAGGCATGTATGCAATAGTGACAAATATTGGGGTTAGGGGCGGTTTAAGTGAGTTAGGGTTAGGGCGCGGGTCAGGTGAGTGTGCGATAGTGACGGACCTTAGGGTTAGGGTTAGGGTCAGGGTCAGTTGGTAGATATTAGTGTCTTTATAGTGACATATTAGCATTATTTGTGTTTTCAGGATTTTGAGTTTCAGGATTTTGGTCTTTCAGGATTTTGGGCTTTCAGGATTTTGAGTTTTCAGGATTCTGAATTTTCAGGCTTTTGGTTTCAGGATTTTGATTTTCAGGCTTATGATGTTTCAGGCTTCTGAATGGGAACCATATATATATATATATATATATATATATATATATATATAGCTATCATCATATATCTTGCGTACAAAGTGACCTTATAAGTGTTAGTCAGTTGTTGTGTAGCTTAGTTTCAATTATTTGGTGTAACAGGGAAAGGAGAAAGAAAAACAAATAGCCTACAGAGTATAAACCAAAGAGTGATGATGGCCCTCTTAGAGGCATTAAAAAGAACAATGCTGATATGCTTGGTAAAGAACTCTTACCTACAACTTATGGTACAGCTGGTATACTGCTGCAAACAGACACAATTGTTGGGAGCTTGGCACCCTGGTCGACAATTTCCTCTCATGAGTTCTTGCATCTCTACATGACAAAGAGCCTCACAAACACAAGGACTAAAGATTTAAATCTCCATCAGAATATAAATTAAACACATCTGGGGACAAATATACTATCCAACATTTATCTCACCTCTGGAACAAATTGCCCTTACATGCTAAATACAGTGACACCTTCACATATTTCAAATTGAACCCTGATGATTGTGTGGGCATCCTCAAATGTATTCCTGCCCTAAACTGCCTTGCCTTTCAAGAAGCAACAGGTACTTTGTGTAAGCTGGTGTTGACAAGGAGCAACTGGTGTGTCAACATGCTCGCCTTCTAATTCATATGACCCAATGATTACAAAAATGTTCATGCCCCAAGCTTCAAGCATGTATGTGAGGAAAGATGCTGTAGAATATGTTAGACAGAATTCTCCTGATACTTTAATATTGCCACCATGGTATTACTTTTTTTTCTTTTTTGGAAATGTAGTTCTCACCACTATGAATATATGTGGCCATTCTGAGATAAGAAAGAAATTATGCAACACACAGAGAATTGAACCCAAACCCTTTAAATACCATCCTGATATTCTTCTGCTTAGAATTTCTATTGCTGATGTGGTGAACATCTTTAATAATTCTAGGATGATGATCTGAGATCAAGACAGGAATTCCAAAAATGTGGATATATTCAAAAGCAGTGGAGGATGCTTTGGAGGGAAGGGGTGGAGGTGTGGTTTCTGAGACTCTTGCATTGACTGTTAACTTGAGTGCATGGTTGAATGACATTCAAATGTCCTCTGAACAAGATAAGCAGGAAGTACAGAGACTACAAGTTCACTGAAGTAAGCAGGAAGAAAATATATCATAAAATAATAATTATATATATGTTAAACAGCAGCTAAGCAACTGAACTGTTTCCCAAATATGGCAACTCTCCAGCTATTGCTATTAAAATTGCTAGCATTTTAATAATGTTTCTCTCACCAGTTGCCACTTTTTTATTACAAGAGTACATCTTTCTTTTCTGGTCCTTTTTTTGGGGAAATTTCCATAATTTATAAAAATAGATTAAGGTCCTTCATTGGCATTTTCTTACTTTTTATATATTACACATTTCTAGATATAAGCAAACTGAGCAATGGCTGAAACTACTGTTTTAAAGTTAATTTGGTCATAGGTTGCACTTTCATTTACTGCAGACTGGTAAACCAGCCACTGAGTACTTGCTAGGCTGCTTAACATGTTATTTTAACACCATTTTATAGTACAATTGAATTAAGTAATGATTCACAGAGTGAAAAATTAGATGTTCATTATCATCTGATGTTTGATATCATCTTAAGGGGGAACAGGCAGCTACAGAAAATTAGGGGCTTTCCATTCCAGGAATCTAATTAATGACTGTATTTAGTTTCAGGAACAAATCTGAGTATAGCAGCCCTTCTGTGCAGCTGATATTTCTAATGTCCTTAAAAATATAATTGCTAAATGTAATGAAAATATATGATATTCTAACTTTATCCAGTCTCACATGAAAGAAAGTGGAATTCAAGGGGATTTTTTTTATCAGGCCAAAAAACCAAATCATACTTCAGTGAATTGTTTTAGCGCCTGAAAGAATGTGGTTTCTTGTTTCACACCCAGATTTATCTGAAATATAATTATATTCACTTTTTATAATGACCTCAGTTTGTCATTTGTCACATTGACCCCCACCAATGTTGTATAATTTAAAATTATTTTCAGAAATATGACTTCATTATTTGTTAACATGTTCATTTGTTTAAGTAGTAAGGTATGACAGGATACAATGTTATAGTATAAGAACTCTGATCCTTGAAGGCCTGAAACAACAAGGAAAGCCAATTGTCTTATGCTACAATATTGGTGCAAAATCATACGCAAACATGCAAAGCTGATTTTTACTCTACACATAATAATAATAATAATAATAATAATAATAATAATAATAATAATATCTGTATTTAATCTGCACACCTGTATTATTGTGTGACATCACTACTACACCCATGGCTCAATAAACAAGCAAGCAGCTTCTCTCATTGGGAAAATTTAATTACAAACTGAATAAACAGAATTTCAACAACTGTGTGGTCATGTTAATATTCCCTGATGTCACCATGGCTGAAAATAAAATCTTTTTATCACCTTATTTTTATACCTTTGGAGCCATTTATAACAGGATTAATATGGACCAGGCTATGCTTTTACATAGACTATTGCTACACCTATGGAACAACAGCACACCTAACATCTTGCATATCCTCTGATACAGTACGTGCTGTTTTGTGGCATTCAAGCTTTTGATTTGATTGACTATAGCATTCTGTTAGATCACCTAACTGAAACTGGAATTAAGCCTGATACAGCTCCCTGGTTTAAAAATGATCTTTCCAATTGTTACGTCTATGTTCAGTTTCAGAACACCTTCCCTGCGTTCACCCCTCTACTTAAAGGAGTCCCTCAGGGCTCAACTCCAACTCCTCTTCTTTTTTCCATTTTCATTAATAAACCACCATTTGATCTCCCCCCTCTCCCTCTTACTTTATGCTAATGACATGGTCTTTTCACTCAAATCTGACCTCCTTGGCCATGTAACGACAGTTACAAGCGGACTTCCTTTCCCTTATCAAACAGCTCAATAACAAAAAGCTAATGCTGAACACTTCCAAAACTAAACTAATGCTGTTTGGTACCTCCCTTAAAAGGCAGAAAAACTCTTACTCACTTCTTCTTCTTCATGACCATCTTGACAACACCATTGATTAAGTTATCTCCTTCAAATACTTCGGTATGTGGCTTGATCCTGTACTGAACTTTCACCTTCACCTAGAACAAATATGAAAGAAAAGTAATTCCCTCCTATTCTGATCCTATAAAATGTCACCTTTCCTCTCCAGACTGACCAGGAATGCCATAGGCGAAGGCATTCTACTAGTCCAGTTGATTTCTACTGGTTATAGCAGCATCCAAGAAAAACTCCTCCATCATCCAAAGTATAAGCAACTCTATCTGCTATTTCATTAAGCTCTCCCCTAGAAATGAGCATCATTGGCTCACACTTAATAAAGCCAGCTGGTTATCTTCCATAAACGTATCAGTCTGCTTCTTTGAGCACAGCTCTACAAGCTCCCCAAAGTACACTCCCATTCCTCCTTTGCTTTGAATCTTTTCAGACAACCCCAGTTATAATCTAAGAAGTTGTAACCACCATGGTCCCCTTCTTCAATATCCCAGAAACAGACGTCATTGCACTGTCCATGTATTCTCCATCCTAGGCCTCAGAGTCTGGGAATCCTTCTCTACTAACCTTAAAGACCTCACATCGTACCCATCATTTCATGCTTCATCTTAAAGATCATCACAAATCTAAGTCCATTTGCAATTTTGTTCTCTCTGGACACATCTCCTAATCCCCCCAGCTGACACATCACTAATCCCCAACTCTGCACTTTGCCAGTCCGGCACATTTGTCTTTCCCCCTTTGTTTCCCTACATTAATATGTGACATCTCTTCCACATTGTATGTATTGTCCCCAACTCTGCACTTTGCCAGTCCGGCACATTTGTCTTTTCCCCCATTGTTTCCCTACATTAATATGTGACATCTCTTCCACATTGTATGCATTGTCCCCAACTCTGCACTTTGCCAGTCCGGCACATTTGTCTTTCCCACTTTGTTTCCCTACATTAATATGTGACATCTCTTCCACATTGTACGTATTGTATCTGTTATATATAATTAATGTCAGTCTGCACTTTCCTTACTTTTGTTATCTTTAACACTTTGTGCTCTATCCCTTTACTATTTAACTCTCACTCTTCCTTCCTTACTCTAACCAGTCCTTCCTGTTGTCCTCTGTGTTGTGCACTTTATTTGTATTCATAATACTCCTTGCTAACTTGCTTGTCTGTTGTCATTTATATTTGTCTGAGCTAAGACTGAAATAGGTCCATTTGGATCAGTGCTCTACCCAGGTTACCAAACTGAATAAATAAAAATAATAAATACATCCCATAATGATACAATAGCTATGCACATTTAAAATATCTGACTGGTTACAACACCTCAAGTCCTGCACTTTATCAATATAGCATGTGCATTTGCTATAGCATCAGTTGTACATGCAGTAATATTTAACAGTGCCTGCATAAGAATTATGATTCTAGTCAAGCGGCTTTAAGTTTACAGCTATATGTGAATCTGTAGCTATGTAGATACATTACTGTGAACTGAAACATCACTGATTGAAGTAAACATACATCTGTTATACAGGCATCCATTCACAAGTGGTTTGCGCATTTCTGTGATGAGAACAGCAATAAGCATATGCTATGTGATCTGTGTATTTATTTGTTTATTGCTTATTTTATCTTTTTTTTGTATTGCAAATGTAGAGTACACTGCAGTAGAAACATTTTAATAAAGCTTTTCTGGTTTGCTTATACTTATCTCACATATTGCATTCAGACTCACATATGACCTTTATGTATCTTATAGCTACAGATTTATTTAATTTAAAAATTATAATTAGTGCTATGCATAGATGATGTACTCCCTACTTCACTTACTGTTCCCGTCCCATCAGTGATCTGCACAGGGGTCTCATATGTTAATCCAGTTAATAAATACATATTTACCTGGAACATATGTATAAGCATTAGTCTGTTAATTTACTCTTACGAAGAATAATCTCACAGTAACCTGCAACTCCATACCTTACAAGACATACTAAATACAATCTTATCTATGACCATTGTGCCATAAGGCTGGATGTTAACGCCATACTAAATTATTTAATTATTTGATAGCCATGTATGTGTACAGGTCAAATGGACCATTTCAACTGTTTGCCAAACAAAAGGCAACACAGACATCAAATAACTACAGTTATGGGAACAAAGCCAAACATAAAGCAGCACAACAGATCTATCATGATTCTTAAAAAGAATTGAAGTCACAAAACTAAAACACATAAGGAAATCAGTCCAATAGTGTGTGCGTGTGAGTTGGACTTTCCGATGTTCATTCATATTTGGTTGAAAAGCACCCTTTAGCAGTTGATTCAGAGGAAGACTCTCCATTGTTATGAAAGTTATTTTCTCCACAAGAGTGTATTAGATGTCCTTGAGCAGTAAAATGCATGGGTGCAAAACAATCATTGGATAAGCAGTGTTTCTAACAAATAACAGGAGGCAGGCTTAACGATTTATGCATGATGAATATTATGTGACTTTTGCACACAGGCTTGAGGTATGTTCTGTGCTCTTGGTTATAGTTCAGAACCACTTCTAAAATATAAACACTGTTAGAAAATATTTTTTTATTTGTGCTGTTAGGTGATGTTGCTCTGTAGCTCAACAAGTAAAGATGATTAAAATCTTTTAAAGAAGATACAGCCTTTCATGTGTTTTGAACTACTGTACATAAAAGCCTGCGTCTTCTCTATGGTTCACCATTTTTATATCTTCATTATTATGACTATTTGGATTTGGTCCAGCCAACTGGTCAAAAAAAAATCAAAGAACTGATTTAGTTTACCTGAATATTACCAGACACAACAGTATAAAAACTGATGAGAAGGCAGGAAAAAAAGCACTGTTGATGTACGTAATTGCTTCATTCATTATAAAGTATTTCTTTGACAACAGTTTGCTTTGTGTTTTTAATCTGAATACAGGAAAAGAACTCCAAGAAAGAAAAAGAAATATAACAACAAAGTGAAAAGACTTTTCTGTAATTTTTCAGAAAGACTTCACAAAGACAGTGCCAAAGAGAATAAAATACAAAGTAGTGATACAGTGGCAGGACATTTATAACATTAAAGCACAGAGATAATGAAAAAATGTCATTAGAAATTCCATGACTGCTATGTTTTGACATAGAATACATGCAGTATAACACAGTAAAGAAAATAGGTACAAAGATTCAGTTATACTATTACCTTAAATATCATAATATGAAAGACTAATAACACAGTAAAGAAAATGGGTACAAAGATTCAGTTATGTTATTACCTTAAATATCATAATATGAAAGACTAAAAGTCTACTTTCACATGTGGCAGGAGAGGAGGTCTATGACATATATAAAGCAATGGTAGAACCAGATAGATAGGTTTCAAGATGTAACAATCAAATAATAATATTTATTAGAAAAAATACATGTTTAGAAGTTGAAAATAGAAGAAAAGTCTACAAAAGTGCATCACACAAGGTAAATAGCATTAGTAAAAAAAACTGTGAATTTATTCATGTAGAAACTTGAATAATACAGTTTTCTGCCAGAGACAATGTAAGGAGGAAATCCCTAGTTGAGACATAAATGATTTTAGACTAGCTAATACACTTTGCCATCTCTAAATTTAGCAGAAGTATAAATAAAAGTAAAAGGAAAAGCATAATGGGTTAAGGAAAAAGAAATGAGTATTGCAAACTAAACAGAGTGAAGATAAAGAAATGCAGTGTGAAATTAAAAAGGCAGGAGCATGAGAATAATATGTGAATGCAACAGACAGTAAAATCATTATGGAATATAGTGAAGATACTAAAGTCGTTAATTTAGTGAAGATACTAAAGTGGTTAATATTTGCCTAGGGAAGAATGTTTAGTCTTGTGTAGTATATGTGAAAAATGCAAGACACACAACCACTGTGCAAAAGTATGCAAAATCAAAAATGATAAGCCACAGCATAAGGGATCTGAAAAATACAGAAAGAATATCTAATGAATACAGCATAGGGAAATGGCAATAAATAACAATGCAATGACAAGTGATAAAAAGGTGACACACAGTTGATACATTGAATAAAAATACAAACTGAAAAGTGCAGAAGTTGGAGTAAATCTATATCTTGAATAAATATTACAAAGTGAAAAATACCAAAGTAAAAATAAAAATTCGGAAACAGGAGATAAAAATGTTGGTAGCAGAAGAGGTTCAGTAAACATAATACAAGATAATGAATACAGTATGTTGTGACCATAGCCAGTAATGAAGAAATTAGTTAGAAGAAATACAGCTCAACAAAATCAATCAAAATAAATTGTTCTCTTGCAATCAAAGTAAAAGTAAAGAGAATGTGACTACAGATTTTTTTTAAGTTTTAGAAAGAAGAGATACAATTTTACTGAGTTACCTCACAACTATGCCACTCAGTGTAAAACAAATATTAATAGTTTAAAAAACAATGAATAAAAGGTCTACAGACCAGATACCGATATTGATATTAGATGGTACTGGAAAACTTAAAAAATAATCAGGACAAGTTACATGAGCCTAAATATTCATAAACAGATGCCTGTATCTTGTAGACTATGTCTTGAACACAATTGTGGACTGCCCCAATTCAACACAAATAAAGGTAGTTTATCTTCATATACAAACCATCCATTTTTTGAATGGTGCACAGAAGAAACAAGGAAGTGTTTTGTGGCATTACAGGGATACACAGGCAGATCGGGAAGATATACAAGCTTGCCAGCATCACTTATGTAGGTTGGACAGTTACACTACACTTGCAGGTTTACCTGCACTATAATGAACTCCATTCCTTGGGAGATAGTTCTACCATGCAAAGGAAGTTTTTTTTCATATTGTGGTAATATGCTGCTCAGTAATAACTGTTAAACAATATATTAGCAGGGGAGAGGGTCCCAGTTCTACCAAATGAACCGTCACTGGATTTTGTGACCATCCAGTACTCAGAAGCATGTTCTTTTATGAACAGGGTACCTTCAGCAAGGGAGGTGATTTGTATAGCCTATGCAATGAGTTAAGGCATTATACAATGTCTTACCTCATTGTTGTCCAGTTTTTATGAATCACAACAAGCTTTAGTATATTAACTGATAGTGTACTAAACCTTATTCATAGTTCACAATGTTCAGGAATAGTGTCCATATATTCTAAAGTGACTTCAGTAGTACAGCCTCAAAGAAGGCATCATCTGAATTTAAGAAAGATAATGGAGGTAGAATAAAATATACATTATAATAAATGGCAGGTTACACACCAATAGTAACACCACATGAAGTGATACTAGGATATATGCAAGGGGGAAAGTTGCAAATACAGCTATAAAGGGAAGATATTTTCTTGCCTGTGGCAGATGATATCATCAGTGATATTAAAGATGTAAAAGCTTTCAGTAAATTAAATCTGAGAACAGGGTTTCACCAACTTCAACTCTACCCATGCAGTAGAACCTACATAGGCCCAATTACATTTTTCAACCTATTATATGGCAAGTGAAACAAGGGATTCTGGATTAACAAAATAAACAATAGCAATGACATTATACTACAGTACAAATAAATGCAGGGGATATGACAAGCTAAGAAAGGTGTTAAAAAGGTTAAACAGAATGGCTTTGCAGTATGTAAAAATATGAGTTTTACAAAAAAAGTTATTGAATTGGGGTCTATATCACCAAATTGAAAAGACCAGTGATCGAACGGCATTTACATCGAGGTGTCTATTGTGAGATTGCAGTACAGTGAAGATCGGAAGATTTGCCCTTTCCTCACTGGTCGGTGATCTCAGAGTTGGTATATCGAATTAGTGGGGGTGTGAGGGACTGCGAGCGACTTTGATAACTGGCATTTTTTATATAAATGCCATTCGAACTCCGGTCTTTTCAATGTTGTGATATAGACCCCTTGAATTGTATAGATTTTATTCTTTAAAGAATGGCACATCATCAGACCTCAAGAAGATGAAGGCAGTACATGACTCCTTACATTCAACTAAAATACAAGAGGTCAGAAATCATTTGGATATGGCCAAGTATAAATCTAGGTTTACAAAAGACTTCAGCACAATTACAATCCATTTAGCAGCTAAGGAAGAAAGATGTTACATTCATATTGGCTGAGAGACAACACAAGGTAACCAAGTTGTTAAGAAAGGATTAAATTCAGATACATCACATTTTGATACAAAGAAGCCAAGATTGTTACAGGTAGATGCCAGCTGAGTAGGATTAATGACATTTCATAGTCACACTCAAGGTGGACAGCAGAGAGTTAAGTGTATACTTATAACATAAATAAAAGATACATTCCGTCTGAAGAAAATGTTTTGTCAGATGTCTGAGCATGTGTGCACTTTCATAGGTACATTTTGGGAAGGCATTTACACTAATTTCAGATCATAGACCACTGGGAAACTGTATGTAATAGCCCCAGATCAGAGCCTCCACTGATAATAGAGATTATCCTTATGATTCTGGTCTTACAAATAAACTTGTGCATTATAAAAAAGCAAAGGGCAATATTACTGACTATTTATCCAGGAAATTCACCAGAAAAAGGGGAAAGGCATGCTGGAGTTGCTGAAGATTATATCAGCATGACTGGGGGTAAGCCATTCCTAGAAGTCTGATACCAAGAGGCAGAGAAAAAACTGATTTGTAGAAAGTGAAAGAATATTAATGTTGTATGCCATGAAATTATGAGTAATGACTCACGTAGAAGGTCTGAGCAAGTATGCAGTGTGTAATGGAGTTAAGGATATAAAAGAAAGTGGAAAGTATTTAAAAAACATAGTGAGAATACTAGTTCATATAGGCTTTCTTTCCAGGGGACCATTTAGGAGTCTACCCCAAATTCCCAGTTGCCCCCAAGCACACTCTAGATAAGTGAATTGTTCAAGGTCACACCACAGGCAAATGAAGGATGAGGGAATCAAACCCCATACTACAGGAATTCACAGCTTTAGCCCTCTGTATCAACTGCCAGACTATCCCCAGAAGAAATGTATGGAAAGAGCACATAAAACTTATCTAAGACTTATAAAGAACAGGTTAATTGTTAAGGGGGGAAATCCAGTTTACCAGCATGGACTGATGATCTCATAGGCAGAATGCCAACAGACCAATTATTATATGAAAATAACTCAAAGGTAAATAAGACAATGCCAGTACAAATGTTAGAATTCTCAGGAGAACCATGGACTAATTTAACCACTGACTTTTATAGTTAATTTTCATAGATGATTGCTGAGGATTCTACACAAAAGCTCCAGTGTTTCTATACTTGTACATACAGTAGCACTATTCACAGATAAGACTTTTGTAAGAGACTGTAAGAACATATAGTCCATTTTTCAGACAGTATGTGATATCCAAAGCATAAGTCCTAGAAAAGTAGCATCAATAGACACAAGCCAAAGGGCTAGGGTGGCATTTTGTGCAGAACATCAGCAATTTAGTTGAGTGCTTAAACTAAAGTTATGTATTAGCAGCAACACATGAGCATGATGCTAAGAGCCTGCAAAACATTCAGGGCATTGTACTAAAGAAGCTGCAATTACAAGTTTAATGTTCAAATACTACACTAGGAGTATTACACTCTCTATAACTAAATGCAGAGTTACAACAGACTAGGATACCAGGAGAAGAAACTACATGGAAAAACAAAAAGATGTGAAAAGAAAGGTCAAAGAACATCCATTCTATAAGGGACAGCATGCGCTGTGAATAAATATGCAACACCACATGCATCAAACTTTGCTTAGACCAGAGTCTACTATATAAAAGTTACTATGGAGTACCTGCAGCCACAGCACATAGGGATGAGGCCCTGACTCTGACCCATTTAACCTGAGTTCAGCTAGTGGCTTAGGTGCTGGAGAAACAGCAGCATGGGAGCTAGAAATGAGCAGCTTATGTAAGCTCACCTGTCCAGGAGGGAGGCACTTGTGGTACTGCAGTACGGGAGCTGGAAATGAGCAGCTTATGTAAGCTCACCTGTCCAGGAGGGAGGCACTTGTGGTATTGCAGTACGGGAGCTAGAAATGAGCAGCTTATGTAAGCTCACCTGTCCAGGAGGGAGGCACTTGTGGTATTGCAGTATGGGAGCTGGAAATGAGCAGCTTATGTAAGCTCACCTGTCCAGGAGGGAGGCATTTGTGGTTCTACTTCCATTTGTGTGCCACCAGGTAGAAGCCAGCAGGTACAGCCCAATCTCAAAGCAGGCTGTCATTCACTCTATAGCTGGGGTCAAGCAGTAGGTACATTACCAAAGACTGTGATATGTACGACATCGTATGTACATGCTACCCAGGTTAGAGTTTTCCCTTCACCATACATTCAAAACCTCTTTTCCTTATCTATATATATACATATATATATATATATATATATATGTGTGTGTGTGTGTGTGTGTGTGTGTGTGTATGTGTGTGTGTGTGTGTGTGTGTGTGTCTGTGTCTGTGTCTCCTGCCTCTCACCTTAAATAGAAACAGCAATGTCATAAGGAAAAGCTAGCAAAGCACTCTTTTTCTGAACAAGGGACCTATCTGTCATAAGGGACATGCCAGGATTAGACTGGCCATAGGAGGGGACCTACAAATTCATAGAAAGATCTGTAGTATTAAAATTCTCATCCTATGGAGGGGGTCACACAGGAGGCAAACTCCTCATACCATTGGTACCCAGAATGTGTTTGCTATGTTTCAGTGCTGATGTGCACAGCAATAGTGGAAGTTGTGTTTCACGCATAAATGGTGTTTTCTCTTTCCCCCGAGGAATGTGTGACCATAGAGTTAATATAAAAGGGTAAAGAGTGTAGGGCTGAAGTCTCCTACTTGGGCCCACTGTGTAAAAAGTTTCAGTGATTGTACTGAATGTGTGCAGCATGTGCACTAAGCAAGGGTGCATCAAGAGGTTCGTTTGCATGACCTGGGTTCGAGTTCCCATAGTACATCCATGTTCACTGACGAAAGCAGAAGCTCAACAGCTGAGGGGTAAAGAGGGCAAAAAAAAGGATATCAAGAGCTGAATGTTCACATTAACTAGGGGGTGCACTGCTGATTCTTAAAACCTTTGTCTAACAGTGGGCCTAATGAAGAGGATGATTAGAATTTAATACAGTGAATGGCACTTTACCAGTAGATCATAATATTCCTAATAATTTTCCAAACTACATATGACAATGCTTAGGACATCCTAGAAGGCTGCAGCAAACCTTATTTAAAAACTATATTTTCCATCTGTCACCATGCTAACATGTGACTATTGTTTTGTTTTCTATACGACAACTGAAAAGTAGTGCATAAATGTACATAGGCCAGAGCTGCTGCACTGTGGTCAGCACTAATGCCTTACAGAGCTTCATTCTCTGGTTTGCTTTTTGCCTAGTGTATCTTCCATGCCGATCAGTACTACTGTATGGTACAGAAACCTGGATAGTGAAGGGTGAGCAGCTGAGGAAGCTAGAGGTAATTAAGATGAAGTGCCTGAGATGGGTGATAGGATACACACTGTGGGGCAAATAAAGAAATGAGGACATCAGAGCAGGAGCAAAGTAGCTTCAATTGCAGAGAAGGTCAAAGAGAACAGATTACAGTGGTTCAGGCACAAGTTCAGAAAAGCAAGAAGGCAAGAGGGAACAAGGGCATCCAGCAAACGGATGGATGTTTTGTGTGAGGAAAGACCTGCTATGGTCAGCCATCACTGTCGAAGCGGTAAGAGAGCGGTATTCAGTCAAGAGAGATGGTGACAGTTAACACGACATCCCAACCCCGTGTAGAAAATGTGACTAATGTACATACGCTCTGAGGCTGCACTACAGTAGGGAAAGGGTGAATTCCTCAATCCCCGGTGTAGCACCAGCGCACGCAGAAAAGAAAAGACGTGCGATAAGTTGATTTTCATTCACCTCTACAGGCTTTATGTCCATTCGACAAGTTGCCTTTTCAATAAGCTGTATGTCTTCCATATATATAGCTAGATATCTATATCTATAGGTTCATAGGTGTGTACTAGGCTAATGGCCATGGGGCCTTTACAAGCCTAGCCATAGGATTACCCTGGCATAGTATCACCCGACCTTAGTTCCCAGTGCCTCTGTCGAGTAAAGCCACTGGTGTTATCCCCGGGGTGAATTTTCTGTTTCCCATCCACTCATCAAGATTTCTCTTGAAGAGGGCCAGTGAGGTGCTCTGCTTGACATGTATGGAAAGTCTGTTCCATAGCATGGGCAGTCTCTGGGTTATGAACCTGTCCCTCTAGCATGTTCTGTTAATTGTGGTAATGAGGTTGAGGTCTCTGGAGCGTGCAGTGCAGAGGGATTGGTATTTCTTCAGATGTAGCATTTCTAACAGAGCTGGGTCAATCATGGCTTTGTAAATCAAACAGAGATCGCCTCTAAGTAGGTGATATGAGACAGAGAATAGTTGGTGTTTTTTGAGTCTGCCCATATAGGACAAGTATTTAAGGCCTAGGATCCTCTTTGTGAGGTACTTTTGTGGCCTCTCCAGTTGTTGCAGGTCTCTAGTGATGTACATATCAAATGGGGAATTGTACATAATGACTGGCCTAATGAGGGAAGAGTAGAGGGAGACAATGACCTCTTTCTTTCTGGATGCAAAACCCTTAGTAATGAGATGTGCCACATAGAAGGACTTTCTGATCACAGTGCCAATGTGGTGATCAAAAGAGAGGTTGCTGTCAACCTGTGTTCCCAGATCTCTTATAATGCCTCCTGTGTTCAGTGGACTACCATCAATGTGATAATTCATGGGAACTGGATTTTTCCCAAAGGGGATAACGACACATTTTTTGGCATTGAGCTTAAGGCCATGGTTCTGGCACCAGTCACTGGTCACAGTGAGACCATTCTGTAGGATGTTAACATCACTTGAGGAGTTAATAATAGCTCCCAACTTGCAGTCATCTATGAACTTTGTCAGCCAGTGCCCCTTCATGTTGGCCTGGACTTCAGAGAAGTAGATACCAAACAGTAGAGGATCCAGGACCAAACCCTGTGGGTCTCCACTCGTGACTAATCTGCAGTCTGACTTGGAGTCAGCTACTTTCACACTGTGAGTTCTATCTGTGAGCCAGTTTGCAACTGCCTAGTGATATAGGGGTTGATGCCAAGCTTAGTGAGTTTTTCTATGATTTCTGAGTGGGGAATGGTATCAAAAGCCTTGGCCAGATCAAGGTAGGCTGTATGAACCACCTTGCCTTCATCCACAGCTCTGGTGACTGACTCAAAGAAGTCAACCAAGTTGAGCAGGCATGATCTACCCTTCACAAAACCAAACTGTGTGGGATCCAGAGTTTGGAGATTCTCTATATCCTTGTTTATTAGGTCCATGATGATGCGTTCCATAGCTTTGCATGTCAGACTGTTCAGGCTAATGGGGCGATAGTTCCCAGGGTCTGTAGTCCCTCCTCCTTTGTGGAGACGGATGACTGTAGCAGTGCACCATTCAGCAGGGACAAAGCCTGAGGTGAGGCTGTGATTGAACAGGGCACACAGGTGAGGTGCCAGTTCACTCTGTAGTTCATGTAAAACACAACCAGGGATATTGTCAGGTCCTATAGAAGCTGTATTCTTGGCCTTGGACAGTGCTGTTTTAACCTGTGCAGCAGTAATACTGGGTGCCTGGCAATCTACTGGTATTGTGATTGGTCCTTTGGGGGGGTAAAGTTGGCACTGAATCTGTCAGTCAGTATACTGGCAATATCTGTTGGCTCTGTATAGGAGGTGCCATTGTACAGTAGCTCAGAGCAAATCTGGGTATTGCCGTGGAGATTATTTACGTAACTATAGAAGGCCTTGTGGTTGTCTTTACTATTTGCTGCAATTCTGTTTTCATAGCTAGCTTTAGAGGATTTGATGAGGGATCTCAACTTTTTGTTGAGGCTGATAAGGGAGTTTTTCCAGTCTTGGGACTTCACCTTATTCCGCATCAGTTTCCTCCTTCTGTTGTAGAGTTTGTTTATGGTAAGGGACCACCAGATTGGCTTCCTTTTTATGGAGAAGAGTGTCTTGGATCTATTGGGTATGGTGAGATCCATGCATTTGTGTACAGGTTCGTACAGTGCATTGGTGTATGATTCTGCAGTCATGCAACTATTCTCCATTTGCATGGGTGCCACGAAGTTAGCCACCTCTGATTTTAGGATCCCAAAGTTAGCTTTGGAGAAGTTTTTCATGGCGGTTACCTTTGCTGGGTGGGAGGGGTGTGGATTTTCAAGGTGATTAGTTTGTGGTCGGAGCTAACCAGGGAGGAGCTGACTATTGGTGCAGAGCAATGGTCGCCCATGTTAATAATGACCAGGTCAAGGATGTTGCTACCTCTAGTGGGGGTAAGAATGAGCTGGTCCAGGGCATTGGAATTAATGAACTCCAGGAAATGTTGGGCATGTGTATTGGTACATGAGTACTTTACCCAGTTAATGGTGGAGTAGTTGTTGTCGCCTAGTAAGAGAGTGTTAGGTCAACCCTAATATTCTCCAGGGTGCTTAGGAAAGAGGAGTGCGAGGCTTGGAACATGGTTGGGGACCTATAGCAGGCTATGACCTGAATTGGTGTCTTACCCAATGTTAGCTGCACCAGAAGTATCTCTGATGCGTTATGTTGGGCTACCAGTCTGGAGGTGTACGCATCCTTTATGAATATGGAAACACCACTGCCTTTGGAGCTTCGGTCTAAGTTCTAGGGCAAAAGGTGTGTAATGAGTTCTAGCCTGGTAGTGCAGGGGTGTTTTCTGCTGCCTTGAACCAAGTCTCTGTTATAGCACAAATGTTGATGTTCTCCATTTTAAGGAGTGCCTTGCGCAAGTGCATTTTGAGACTTAGACTTCTAGCGTTGAGCAACATGACCCTAGGATTCCTTTTTATTGTAGCTGTTATGGTTATTGTAACACACATTGTTTTCTTCATAAGTCTGAAAGAATAACAGAACCATAAACATATACATGAGTATATATGATGATTTAGAGCAGCTATATCTAAATTCTTATGAGTTTAGAAAAGTATAATAAATATGAGTGTCACAGTAGTTGGCATTACTACCTCACGGTACTTTCTTTTCTGGTGTTATTCTCAGCTAGGACACCTTCTGTAAGGATTTTGAATGTCCTTCCTGTATCTCAGTGAGGTTTTGTCTGATAATCTAATTTCTACCCACATCCTGCCCTTCTAACTTATATAGATACTGTCAGTAAAGCTAGAGAGAATGGCAGACTTGTCTCTTCCTTATTTCTAGACTTGCCTAAAGCCTTCAAAACAGTCTGTCACAGCAAACTTCTACTTCAAATGTCCTCACTAGCTCTCTTTCAGACTACCTTTCTGTAATTCAAAAGCTACCTGTCCAATAGGTATCAGTCAGTAAAATGGCACTCCACGCTCTCTTCTTACCTCTCAGTTACCACCGGTGTACCACAAGGCTCCATCCTTTAACATTTTTACCAACACCATCTATGCATTCACACAACAGGCCACCCTAATACAATACACAGATAATTCCACACTCATTTGCAAATACGTCAACATGGTACACATCCAAGAAATTACTCAGGAAGCTTTAACAGACACTGAAACATTGTTTGATAACTCACAACTCATGCTTAACCTAAAACAGACCAAACTACTACTTTTCTTCCCCAAATCCCTTTCTCATGAAAAAACAAAATTTAAAGTCCTCTCTCTTGATAATACAACCATTGAATTCACTTCTCATATCAAATTATTAGGGGTGATAGTAGATAATAACCTTACATTCAACCTGCATATACAAATTGCATAAGAAAAACTCATCAAAAACAAGGGATGCTTTACAAAGCCAGAAACTTTCTCACTGACGCAACTACAGCTATATTTGCCACTACTTATCTTCTCCCAGAATTCTTTATGGCTTTCCCATCCTTACTAACCTCCAGGCTTCACAAAAATTTAAATTTGAACAATGCTATAGCAAAGTTGCTCCATTTGCAGCAAATACCCCTTTCAGAAGCCACCACTGTATAGCACGAAAAAGCCAAAATTGGTTAGAAATGCCATATCAGCTAACACATACACAGCTTCTTACCACCTATAAAATTATCTAGTATCCATCTGCGTCTCCATCACTAAAAAACATTCTGCAACACTATGTTCCATGTCTGTCTACAAACCTATCTAATCTGCTGGGTATTGTCTGTACTCTTACAAGGGTGCTAAGGCCGGGAACTCCTCACCTGTATCCATTAGGTCAATACAATCCTTTCCATCTTTCAAAACCACTCTGAAAGACTGCCTAGCTAAAATCTGGCTCTGTTCTTGCTTAAAACCAGGATAAATTATATCCCTAAAATGTGAACATGTACTTTTTCATTCCTTATGACTCCTTACTCTCCCTTCTTTACTTACTTCCTTACTTCTATCAAATTCTCTTCCCTGACTTCCTCTCTAAATATACCATAAGCCTGTTTTCCCTTACTTTATCTTGCAGTTCAGGTTTGTATTAGACTAACTTCCTGCAATAATTTCTCCGCAAACTGTTTAAAATTTCTATAACTATTAAAAGATTGTAAGATAACTTGTATTGATTATTAACTGATGTTTTTATATTATCATTAATCTGGTATAATAATTTAAACTGCAGATGTTTTTATTTTATTTTTGAAGATTGTAAAATTATTGTTTTCAAAATGTTTTATAATAATTTGAAGCTTTTCTCCCAGACCTCTGCTGAAAATGGGTTTCCACCCAGTTGGAGTTTACTCTTAATTAAATGTTAATAAATAAATAAATGTATTTATTTATTTTTTTTAATTTATATTAAATTTGTTCACTGGGTAGTGTCTGACTGGGGCAGAGCCCATTTTCAGGAGAGATCCAGGGAGATAAACTCCAAGACAAGAGGTTGATAAAAAACATAGCAATGAAAAAGATAAAGAAATTACATACAAGAAAGAGATAAGATACAATTTCCAGGTGCAGATAAGTGAAATAAAAAATATACAAGTAAAGAAGTAAAAAATAAAATCAGAAATATGGGTAGGTGATATGCAAATTATGTGCAAAATAAAAAGACTGTATTCCTAATCCTTTTATATATATATATATATGGGTCACCTTCATTTCGTTGACAGTTCATTTCACTGACAACCAAGTCAGCAGGCCCAATTCACTGAAAGTTCATTTCACTGACACTCATAGTAAGGGGGGTGTGGGGGGCACAGCCCATATCATAAACATTTTACAGTATACAGATGTATTCTTACAAGTGCAATGAATATTTCCAAAAAAATATATAGAACCTCAGTATGTGGGGGGCTTTTAACCCACACCCCTCATTGTGGGGGCTGTGCCCCCACCCCCCCTTACTATCTATTCTATCTCTAGGGTCGCTCTACAGTGGGGAATAGGCCATATATCATTGTCGACGAAATGAGTGTCAGTGAAATGAACTTTCAGTGAATTGGGCCTGCTGATTTGGTTGTCAGTGAACTGAACTATCGACGAAATGAAGGTGACCCCATATAAATATATATATATATATATATATATATAAAATTAGTAATGGAAATAGGTAAATAAGAACATAAAAGGAAATTAGCATGATGAAATTTCTCAAAAATGTTGAAATAATAAATAAATAAATAAATAAATAATGTAAAATCATTAAGCTCTTTCCTCCTTAGTCTTTTATTAAAGCCAGCACTTTAAGTGAGCAGTGGGTTAAATGCGACATTTTAAATGATTACTGAGTTTAATAAGCAACTAAGGAGGTAAGCACGTACTTGCTTTATATATTTTGGGGTTTAATAAGATGAGTACTTAGGTTGTCCTATTACAGCAAGTTTGTTTTCGATTTTTTTTTTCTTTCTTTTTTTTTTTTTTTGATCTGTGCTGTTCATCATAAGTAAACTTTTTAATTTTTATCTTCTAACTGTAGTCCAAGAAGACAGACTAGAAATTTACTTGTGGAGTACATTTACAGACTGATATTTTACCTTGGGAACTGCCTACCACAAACTTGTTATAGTCACAAGTTCCCTCACTTTCTGTTTTGATCGCTGCTCTAGTGACATGCCGTGGGTGTAGGTTGGTGACATGAGCCAGGTGTAAACATTAAAGGAGCCACTTGGAATTTTGTGGCACCCTGTTATTTTAGGAAAAAAAATGTTAATTTCTGGTAAATTGGGACAGTTTAGAGGCATACCTTTCAACAGTACAGATCATGGCAGAATGTCAAGATCTTTTCCTCATATTTCTGGTCCGTTTTTCATAAAATTGTGTTTTTTCTGGCAATTTGTTAGCAAATCATTAAATACTGAAGACAGAAAATAATGACAGACATTTAAGTTTCAGACTTCATGCCCTTCAGAAAATCCATGCTAAAGCAAAACCTGCTATTCTATTAAATTTCTGAGTTTGCAAGAGCAATATTTTAAAAATTGTCCCTATTTTTTGGCCTTTGTCACCCCCCATTATTTTTGGCTTTGTGAAGATTTCTTGCTCTAAGAAGCTGAGAGGTATGTTGAGCAGTATGGCCTAGCTGTATAGCTAGTGATAATGAGGTTCGGATGAGAATGACAGAACACGTATTTAGGCAGTGGGTGTAACTGTTTCAGTTGGAGGCCTGTACACATGCAAGCATTACATTACATGACAGCTATAGAAGGAAAAGTGGTCAGTGACTCAGAGTGATGTTCTAGTATTTTGTAGGTACAGTAGCACTCCTATTCCTGAGTATAATGGACACTAATACTACATTGTCTGAATGTTTACCTGTGGACTTCTTGTTAGCATAGCACATCATAACATAACACCTTGTACATATCAGATAACCCAGCTGCTAATCAGCTTTTTAGGCTTTTATCTATACTTACAGTGATGTCATTAGTCATATGTATCTCTTTTAGAATTAGAAAACAGTGTAAGAAACTTCTCTGTGTGGAAGATTTTCAGTCCATATATTTCTAGTTAATTACTGTATATAATCAGATCAGACAATAGTAGTAGAAGTAGCGAACGTAAACTCGTCAAGTCAGAAAGTAATAATAGAAAATATATAATTCTACAGTATTACTAAGTATTCGAAAGTAATCCATGCAAGGCAGGCAGTCTGTTTCCAGTCGAAAATCCTTTATTAAGTACACAGACAAGCGATCCAAGTAAAACAAAAATAGAGTAATAATTTCCTCACAAGCTTTCTAAATATATATATACTTTTTATCAGGCATGTGAGTGGTTTACTGTGCTGTAAAACAAAGTGTTATTGGTACACATGTTAAATTCACATCCCTTCCCCCATCAGTGTGACATTCGAGCTGGTCCTGCCCTACCTAGTAGCTGTCATAATAATATATAGCCCTAATGTACTTTAATGGGACATCTTATTTAACCAAATTATTAAGTCGGTGATTTTATACAAGGCAATATACTACATGGCTGGAAATATATCAACCTTAGTTCATTTTGCGATCAAAAATTATATATAAATATATACATATACATTTTGCATGTAAAAATCAGTTTCTATTTTCATAACCTATTGTTAATAAAGATCGCTAGAGAAACAGAGTTTGTTTTAACATACATTTTCTGAAGGATTTGAAGTCTGAAATTCAAACATATTTCATTCTTTAGTGACTTCAGTCCTCAGATCATCCAAGTGATTTGCCATACAACCACTAATTTTATGAGGAACATATCAAAAGTATGAGCCAAAAATCTGGACATTCTGTGAAAATCTGGACATTTGAGAGGTATGCTACTTACTGCAACCAATAAGCAGTGAAGAGGCCCCTTTAATGCAGCGTACTCATTTTCTTACAATCTCACTTCTTAGTGCATGTCCACACACTGAAGCATGAACCTTTTTGTCTGACTTCATGGCAGCACATGTCCTGCTATGGACATGAGCAGAATTAATAATTAATTGCAACAAGAGAGGTGAGTTTCGCTTTGTTAACTGATAATGAACTCTGGACCTACGAGTGAGTTTGCAGGCAGTACCTACAGAAAGCATTGTATGATTATGCCAGGCATATTTCTGAATACAAGGGCTGGTGTCACAAAAAGAAGCTTGCTGTAAAACAGAAAGTAAATGATTTGGTAGTTTAAAGTTGCAACCAGAGCATTTTGCTAAGTTCATTTCTAATGACCATGAATTTTTGACCACTGATTTTGCAGGAAGGAGATGCAATTGATGTATTTTTATCTGAAGTCTGTTAACCAGGTTAGAGGACTGGCGCAGGACCTTTTTCGGCCTCATCCCAGGTCAAAAGGCAGTATAATAAAGCATATAGAAAGCAAATATATTTAGTACAGAATTTGACAGTATGAGTATGTCATTACAATTACTAACAAAGGCTAAGTGTGTAAGATAAACATAGGCATAAGATGAAGTACATATTCACAAATACTATTAAGCATCAGTAAGTTAAGTAAGCAGCAACTCTTGTTAAGGATGTCTGATAGTAATGCATTACAGCAGGTAATTGTAATTAGCCATAGTCTTTAATAAAACAAGAACATTTAAATTACATTTTAAAGTACTCCTTTAGTAGTGCCTTACATTGAAGAAGATCTTATAAGGAAGTAATCTGAGCAGGA
Organism: Protopterus annectens; assembly: GCF_019279795.1. Taxonomy (NCBI): domain Eukaryota; kingdom Metazoa; phylum Chordata; order Ceratodontiformes; family Protopteridae; genus Protopterus; species Protopterus annectens. The sequence goes on along the minus strand of NC_056748.1, from coordinate 66,621,179 downwards.
AAACTGCTTCACAAGGTTTTTCACAGATAACAAGTGGGAAAAGATATGTTTAGCTTGATACCCGTATTACTAGACAATAAAGTAAAGGAGGAGTCATGCAGAATTAACCTGTTGGCCAGTGGTGGGCTGTATGTACCACTAAGGAGTCTGAAGGTTAGTTTGTTAAGCAGATAGGAGGACCTAGCTGAGACCAGTAGCCTGGCCTTAAAGGAAAACTCTGCCCTCCCAAACAGTTTAACTCAATCTTTATGTATCTTTTCTCCCTACAATATGGTTCCAGCATTGTGTAGGTATCAGAAAACTGCTTGTACTTTTTACATTTATTTCCTTGCATTGAAATTAAAGGAAAGGAAAGCCCAACTGTTTTTATTAAAGTACAACTTCCCACATACTTTGCAGAGGAATTCGTCTCCACATGCATGACTTATCATAGACACAGTTAAATCTGTAGTTTACCCTGTCAGGCACTGCTGTCAGTCTTAGATGGGCAATTAATCCTGCTAATGTCAGGAACACAGCAGCTGATATAAAAAAGATAGAAAGCTGTGGAACTGTTTTCCACTGTTTTTATTGCAGAGAGGAGGAGAACTTAACACTCCCCTTTCATAGCAAAACAAAGCAATTAGATCAGTCAGAGGTTTAAGGCAGTTGTCACCGTTCTTCTGACAAATTTGCATAAGCAGCAACAGAGTATTGAAATGCTAAGCTTTAAATGTTCGTTATTTATAATAGTTTATATGTTAAGATAATTAAATTTAGTATCAAAGATTTCTGTGATATTTAGAGAACAGTCAGAAAATATTTTTTATTGTAAAGTAGAAACACATTTACCATTTTCAAGTCACCCACCACACACACACACACACACACACACACACACACACACACACACACACACACACACACACACAAACAAACGTGTGTGTGTGTTTCTGTGTAGACACACATATACAGATACAGTTACACAAAATTTCCATTTTGATTTGTTTTTGTTGAAAGGACATGAAGTACACAAAGGTGTATAATCTAGTTCTCTGTTATACGCACATCCTCAAATGTTTTGTACACATATAGACAAGCACATATATACACACACGCCCTAATACCTACAAATATAGATATACATACATACATATATATATATATATATATATATATATATATATATATATATAATATGGGTGCATACAATTCATTATTTATAATAAACAACATAGTGGAGTTAAGCATTATTAATGTATACATTCTCGTAAATGTTGTCTAATGTTTTATTGGTCACTGTCACACATTGGCTATGTGCTGCACATGCAATCTTGGTCAATGTTTTTATGTCAGTTTTTTTTTCTTTGTATTGCTAAGTGCATTTAATCTTTATTATTATTATCTTTGCCAATGTACCCCAAGTCATGGTTGAAAAGGGTCCTGGAACCAGTTCACTTTCCTGGTTACCAAAGTATAAATAAATATGAAACAGAAAAAAGGAGGGTGAACATGACAGAAATAATTAAGGATTTAGTAAAGCACATTTTAATTCTGCATCATTCATGAGAGAGAAAAAACTTCTCACTGAAGGTATTGGGAAGCAGCAGACAGACTTAGTTTGATGTCCTACTACTTGTTACCTGTAAACGTACAAGGATCTTTTACTGCAGTAAAAGTTTTCACATTTCAACATGAGCGTTTGGAGGAAGCTGTAAATGTACAACAAGGATCATTTACCGCAGTGAAATTTTCACGCCTCAGCATGAGAGTGTGGGGGAAGGTCTGTCAATTCTTTTAGAACTACAAAAAAAATCTCATTACAAAAGCCTGCTATTTACCTACTTCATTTTGCTGGAAGTAGCTAACAGCTATTTATAGCATAGAACAAGCTCTGACAGACACATAAATGAGGCTCAGTCAGGGATACATAGAAGTAGCTCTGTTACAGAAGGTGTGTTTAGATGACAGTACTCCACAGTCCTGTCATTTTATCTCAATGGCATGAGAAAACACCACCACGTCCTTATGTCTAGCATGAGTAATATAAAGGGTACTTGAAATGTATTCTGGGAAAAAGGAATGATAAAAAGAAAACAATATCACGTTACCCAGGCAGGCCCCATCATCCGCCACTTTGAGGGAAACACATTTAAATTGTAAAAGAAGCACTTGGAGTGATTTTGAGGCATTAAAATAGGTCCAAAAACAAAGATACAGTGAAAAAAAATATTTTTTTTTAGTTCTAAGGTGGAGTTTTCCTTTAAACAGAGTGTTACAATCATGGCCAGTAGTGTTAGTCAAGTGAAGGAATGTTGAGTATCTTATTTTGCAGTAAATACTATATCATTGGCATATAGTGATGTTCAAATCTGGCAAGTCTGAAGGAAGACTGTTAATTTTTAAATAGAAAAAAAGGGGACCTAATATAGTGCCTTGTGGGATACCTGTGCTAATAGATTCTGAAGAGGCAAAACTGTTATGGCCAAATATACAGAAAGTTCTGTTATGCAGATAGTTCTGAGCCACTGTAAAACACTTGTTGAGAAACCATATTTGGCAAGTTTTGTAAATAGAAGGTTGTGGGCACCTTACCATTTTAAAGGCTCTCATGAGATCTTAAAAATGGTCCTTATTAATAAACCGTTTGACATGTTTGAATACAATTCTGCACAAAGTGTAAAGGTAGCAGTCATTGCGCTATATTTTGCATGTCCTTACACAGACAGACTAAAGTCCCTGTCACTATAGTCTGTAATAATAAATACAGTCTTAGGTATTGACTAGAGTATCTATGGTATTACACTGAGATGAAACAGCTAGGCTTGAAATTATCTCAGTGTCAATAGGTTTGTAACCTCCTGTGATCTTATGAATTGGATTAACTTTGGGAGCATTTTGCATATCTTTTTTCCACTCTAGCCAGACATTATGGTGTTGTTTAATAACTGAACTAATTGAGAAGGTGATCCAAGGAACATGAGAAGATTTAATGATTCTGTTGGGAAACTGAATGTTTACTTTGCAAGGTAGTAAGGATATTGTAGAATGAGGTCAATGTAGCAGATGGAGGCAGTCAACTGAGAGAAGATCCTTTTTGAGAAGGTTGTGGAAGTTATTAGGGAATGAATAGGATGTAATGTATCTAGGAGGAGCTTGCAGGTGGAGATATATAAATACCTACAGTTTAGTAGGTCCATCCAACTGTGAATCATAGTAAGAACTCTTTATACCCCTCCCTCTATTTAGGAGATGCTGTGTTGTTGGAAAAAATCATGTAATTTGAGGAAACAAATAGGAAATCCAGGAAGAGTAGTTAAGCCACGATTCTGTAATAGCAATATTTTTTGGCTTATGAAGATATGTACAAGCCTCTGTAGGATGCATTTTCCTGTAGAAATATATTAGCTATCCCTAACCCATAGAAAGTGTAATCATCTGGTTCTACAGAAAATCAGGAAATAAAGACAAGGAGGCAGGTGTAATGAATTAAGCATGAAGGTCATTGACTTTCATCCACTGGCCTGAAGTTTGCTAGAAAAACTCATTTGACTTTTTTCTGACAGTGCTATAAATCATGTTGTACTGTGGCTCATTAAATAAATATGTCTGTTACATTTTAAAGAAACTATAACTAGCATGCATTGCTTTTCATTAGTGCTATGTTTATGAACATTCAGAACAACCAACCTGTCAAACAGTTAAAAGCAGTTATTTTATTTTCCCTGAACCTTTGATAACAGTGAAAGAGGCAGTTCAATGGTGCAGTGGATACCATTGTCACCTCACAGCAAGAGGTTCTCAAGCCTGATTCTCATCTAAGATGCCTTGTCCCTCACCACCACCCCCAATGTGGAGGGGCTTCACCCCCCCACATCCCCAACTATATATATATATATATATATATATATATATATATATATATATATATATATATATACCAACTGCTAGATCATACTACAGTGGGGAAAAAGGCTTAAGTGCAATTTTGTAATCGTTATATATAGTTAGGGGTATGGGGAAGGCAGACCTCCCCACCTGGGTGGGTCTGAAATGCTCCCATGTGTGAGATGAGGAAATCTTAGCCAACTAGTTACTTTCCCCATGTCACACATTCACTGAAGTTAACGTTCGGTTAATGAATGATCGATTTTTTGTTTTCGCTCATCGCTCATGGGTAGTGTCTAGGATACATGTGTCTCTCCGTCATGTCCTATTTATATAACAGGCAAAGGTTAAATCTTTTGTAATTCTGGTGTTGTTTGTTTTGTGGATATGAAGGAGGTCCATCAGGGTGGAGTCTGACAATGCCTTATATGCCAGACATAGATCTCCCCTCAACAGCCTGTAGGAGATAGAATACAGGAATAGTGCCTTAAGGCCGTCTGCATAGGACATATTACTTAAGTCCTGTATTCCTCTGGCGGAACATCTGTGGACATTCCAGTTGTTGTTTGTACCAGGTTAGGTAGATACTAAAGGGGGCATTGTACTCAGTGATAGGTGTGAAGAATGCTGAATATAGTGGAACAATTTCCTCCTTCAATCTAGATGCCATACCTTAGTTTTTTAAGTTGCACAACATATAATTATATCCTCATTACTCTAGACACATAATGGTCAAAGGCTAGATTACTGCCTATGTGTGTCCCCAAGCTCCTGACTACTGGATAAACTTGGGTCTATATTAGAACACCGAACTTTCAACATTTCGAGTGTTCTAATATTGAACCCTATGAATCGAAAATTTAAAACATCGAACATACAGAACAGCAAATTTTTTCCTAGGGAAAAAAATTTGCTGTTCCAAAACACATACACACAACACAAGCACACCAAACAAACAGCAATCCACACACATGCACCTAAACTCTTACACCTAACCCTACACTAAACTATACATACACCACTAACTATCCACTTACCTTAACCCAAACCCTAACCCTAAGGTCCGTCAATATCACACAGTCATCTCACCCGCGCCCTAAACCTAACTCACCTACCCCACCCTAACCCTCATGTCCACACAGTCGCACACTTACCTGACCCGCGCCCTAACTCATCTAACCCGTCCTAACCCTCACGTCCACACAATTGCACACTTATCTGAACCCGACCCGTAACTTTCCACCACAGCACTGAAAATACCGAAGCAATAAAAACGGACAACTGAATTCTTTCCCTAGGAAAAAATTAGGTTTTCTGTTTCTTCGATATTTTCAGCGTTCTCTGAAAACGGGTCGATATTAGAACACTTGAAATTTTGAAAGTTCGGTGTTCTAATATAGACCCGATAAACTCTTAGGGATGGGTTATCAATATCACAGTTAGCAGGGGTGTATAACCTCCAGAAATATACTGTTATGCATTTCTTGGCATTTAGTTTTAGTCCACAACTCTGATCCCAGTTATTTGTCTGTATCAGCCCCTCCTGGAGAACAATTGTGTTGGTGGGGGAATCTATGACTGCTTCTAATTTGCAATCCTCTGCAAATTTAGTCAGCCAGAGGCCCTTGACATTTGGCTTTGACTTCAGAGAAGTAAATGCTGAAAAAGGAGCAGTCCCTGGACCGATCCCTGAAGGACTCCATTTTTGGCTGGCCCCTTTGTAGAGGTGGACTCTCAGTTATAACTTCCTGGATCCTGTCTGTGAACCAGCTGACTATCCACCAGGTGATGTAAGAGTTTATATCTAACCTCTTGAATTTGTCAGCAATGCCAAGTGGGTTATTGTGTCAAATGGTTTTGCCAGGTCATGCCTACTCAACCTGATGAATTTCTTTGAGAAGGTCACCAAAGCAATGAATGAGGGCAAAATAGTTTACACTTCCTATCTTGACCTGGCCAAAGCATTTGACACAACACCCCACATGGTATTCTTGACAAATTTACGAGGTTAGGTATAAACCCTTATGGCACACAACATCCCACTTGATGAAAACAACTTGGGTTGCAGCTAGTGTTTGCAGGCTTCCTGCGTCATTACTGATCATTTCCATGAAAATTCTTTCCATGGCTTTGCATATGAGACAAGTGAGACTTATAGGTCTGTAATTTCCAGGGTCTGTAGATGGCCCACCTTTCTGCAGAGGGAAGAATGTTGCAGTTCTCAATTCATGAGCTACAAAGTGTGTTTGAAGGCTACAGTTAAATAACAATTGTAGTGGGCCTGATAGGTCATCTTTCATGCTGTTTAGAAGGAATGTTATGATACTGTCTGGATCCATCAATGCAGTGTTCTTGGCATTAGAGAGAACATTAATGACTTCTTCCTTAGTGATAGTAGTGGGGATATATTTGATGTTTTTTTCTGAGGGGAGGTTGAGGGGGAGACAGGGGTAAAGTTACAGCTGCATTTGTCTGCCAGTAGGTATGCTATATCTTCTGTCTCAGTATAGGTGGCTCCACTAACAATGAGCTCTGCACACAGTTGTGCATTGTCTTTGAGGTTGTGGACATAGCTAAAGAACACCTTGTGGTTGTCCTTGACCTGGGAGACCAAATTTATCTCAAATTTGGTTATGGCAGACTTTATTTGTCCTCTTAGTTTTTGTTTAGTTTAATAAAAGTGCTATTATCCTGCTGGGTGTTATGCCTCCTAATGTATTGCCATCATTTTCTCCCTTCAGTTATACAGCCCATTCATGTTTTGATTCCACCAGGGTGGCTTGTTTTTTAAGCTTTCTGTTGGTGCATTTGTTTTCCCCACATTACAAAAACATACACTAGATAGACGGAATACTGTAAATTGGCCATATGTGTGAGCATGAGCGAGAATGAGTGGTATGAAAGAACAAAAGTGGCAGGGATAGCTACCCAGCAGTGTGAACATTGTCTGTAGATGTTTGTCACTGTTGAAGTAACACCCTGACCACTATGTGCAAAAATCTATTGCTACGGTTATTTATAGTAATGAAAATATAATTCCATCTATGTCAAACTTAAATTATTACTACAACTCAATACTAATATTAATGATAAATTCTGGATTTTTTTTGCTAAATTCTATTTATTTTATTTATTTTCAGTTTGATTACCGGGGAAGTCCACTGGGCCAAGAAGTGCCCATTTTCAGTGGCGGCCCGGGGAAAAAAGCTCCATAAGCAATACAATACAATAAAGGTTATATAATGTTAAAGGTAAAAATACAAGAGTAAAATTCATACAGTCAGGAAATGCAAATGTATAAATGTACATCATAAGACAGTGCAATACAGATTTTTTTTTCAATGGCAATACAGATATTTACAATATTTACATACTTAGAGTCAAGTGAAAGTCAGCTAAGTCTATTTTGGAGGAATAGAAATAAAGCTTGAGGGTAGAGTGGAGCAGGAGTATAGAGAGCTCAGTGGGGAAAATCCCTAGAATTTATATAGGGTGAAAGCAGGAACATTTCCATTTAGATGACAGGTATAAGAAAAGTTGGGTCTTCAAGGTCTTAAATGATAATCTACAAATTCTTAATAATCAATCTTCAAAGAATTTAATTTAACTATCTGTTGGTAATACTTCATCTAGCATAGATTGTATGATATTGGAAATATCTACATAGAACTTTCATTATACCATTCAAAACAAGTAAAATGTTTAAAACTGATGCTTTTCTTGTTGGCGCTGTAAAGATTTTTAAAGGTAATTGGTTTCACATTTCTTATGGTTGTGTGAAATATGAAAAGTTTTGGTTTGATTTTCAGGAGTTTCTTGAAGCATTGTGGTCTGACAATAGCAATGTTTCAGAATCCTTAGTTTTGGCCAATGCACCTGTTCCAGATTGTATAAAGTCACAAGATTTTCCTATAATTTAGACTCTGTTACCAATTGCAAGAAAATAAATCACTTTAAATTGGAAGAAAGACTCTGCTCCAACTTTTAAATAGTTCATCAAAATTACCCCTGAAGTGTGCCATAAAGAAATTTCAACTATATCATTAAGAGCAAAGAAAAAGAGAAGAAATTTAAACAAATGGTTAAATATAGATCAATTGTTGAAACGTTATAATCATTAGCCAAATGTCATGAATATTAACATCTATAATACCTCATCATATCTGTTACAATTTCATGTTATCATATAGATACACACACACACACACACACACACACACACACACACCTATAGTTTTATGTTTTAACTTCTTCGTGTATGATTTAGTGTATTTATTTTCTTTTTTGTTTATTAAAAATACATCAAAAACACTGACAGCCATTTGATAAACAAAACAAAAACACTTTGAGATTGCAAACAGAAGCATGAGCAACAATAATCTTCCTTTAAAAATCACATTTATTGAAAAATGTATCTGGCAATCCACTGAAATACAACAGACATGCAGAGATTCATAGTCAAATAGCATAAAGTGAAACACTAATTAGGGGCTATGTGAATAGTTCAGGAAATCAAAATACAAATGCAAAATTAATTTGCTAACAGCTTAGAACAGCCTACTGGACATAAGTATCTCTTTTCAGGAGCAGCAGTCTGGTGAAATGACTTGATGAAACCTACACTAGACAAATGAAGGCTGAGTGAATCAAAAGCTACAGTACAAGAAACAGCTCATTAACAGCTCATAGCCTTAACAACTGCACAAAGAACCAGACAAACTGTTGTAACCCAACACAGTGCATTTCACAACCTTATGCCTATAAAAATAAGTTAAATTAAAAATTGATTTTGTTCATATGATGAAGCCCCTGTTTACTACAATTAAGTCCTTCATTACACCATAACTACTCTATGTTTTAAATAACACTGATTCTACTCTTCCGTCCAATTTTGCAATTACTGGTAGTGAAGACGCTTTGCGTAATGTTTCAATGAATGCAATTGATAATACCAATGAGCTGAATTGTAAGGCGAGGGCTTCTGGTAGGCCTACAGTAGCACCAGAGGTCTCTAATGATGTTCAGACCAGTGACGGTGCATCAGATGTTTCTGATGCTAGCATGATTACTGTTTTGCCAAGTTCTTGTACAGCCACGACTAGTGTGGAAGGTCCTGTAGTAAGGAAGAAAGTGAGTGTGGCTAAAGGACCTGCAACTAATTTGGTAGATAAGACGACAAGTTTGAATATAGAAGGTAGTGACCCTGTAATCAGGGTATTTGACTCGAAACATCCTTTTCCTATAAGGTCCCTTTCGAGGGAAGGGAGGACCCGCTCGATGAGCAGAGGGCGGCAAAAGAGAAAATTTTCTCCAGACCGCCCTCAGACCTTGAACCTCAAGAAAATGTGGGGATCGAGAAACAGGGATTAGTTTTTAATTTGTCATCTACAGTACTCACTTCTACTGAAATGGATGTGCTTTCTAAAGGGTTATCTTTTATCCCGACTAGTTTTAGTAACTTAGAAGACACATTAAGAAATTTTAAAATATACATACGTAACCTGTCTCTATCACTGGAATTTCAAGGTTCGAACATTACTGGAACTATTAGGAAACCCAGTATGTACACGCCTACCATCCCTCCCCTATTGGCAGCATATAGCAAACTTGTTGAAGACGAGCTGTATAATATGAAGTATAAAGGACGAGTGAATTGTACCAATAAGTTCACTAATTTGAGCTATCATCAGAGGTCATCTTTAAATAATTTACGCCAAAATCCCAATATTGTTATAAGACCTGTTGATAAAGGTGGGGGGATGGTTGTGTTGGATACGGACAGATATAACAGTGACATGCTAAATATGTTGAGTGATGAGAAATTTTATTATTCTGTTTCAATGGAACAAGTTAATAGTATTAGTGAGAAAGTAAATGATATGCTGTTAGATCTCCTGAAGAGTAATGTAATTGGTGAGAAGTTGTTTGAATTCCTACAAGTAATACATCCCCTGATACCAGTTATTCAGGGGTTACCAAAGATCCACAAGGATCCAGTGAATCCACCTTACAGGCCAATAGTAGCAGGGAGAGGGTGGTCCACAGAACCCTTTTCCATGTATGTTGAACATAAGTTAAGGGGTACTGTGAATAGTAACCAATATGTCCTGCGTGATACCAGACAATTCCTGATAGACCTTTATGTATTTTTAGGAGCACAATCAACAGACACAGACTATACTTTTGTCACTATGGACGTACAGTCGCTGTTTACGATGATACCAAATGATGCTGGTGTTGAAATGGTAGATAGTTATTTGAGAAGGACACTTGAATATACTGATGTAGAGATAGATTTACTCATGAATTTCCTGGAGGTGATATTGGAGTCCAATGTCTTTTGCTTTGGCGACAAGTTGTTCCTTCAAAGGGATGGCGTAGCTATGGGCACTTCTTGTGCCAATAGCTACGCCAACCTAGTTATGGCGGAATGGGAGCTTAGACACATGTTCACCAACCATTTATACATCAGATGTGCCCCCTTCTACAGGCGTTTTGTGGACGATTTGTTTTTCCTGTGGAAGGGGTCAGCAGAGGAACTTGTTAAGTTTACCCAAGATATCAATAACACTACTGGTTTCCTGAAGTTCACCGTCGAGTCGTCAAAGGTCAAGTTACCATTTCTGGATATCTATGTAGAGAGGTTAGAAGGTGGAATAGTGAACACTGGGTTATATAGGAAACCATGTTACAGGAATTCCCTGTTACACCGCCACAGCATGCACCCTGGCTATATTTATAAGAATATAGTCCGGGGTCAGGCAATGCGTGCCTCTAGATACAATCCTATAAATGAGTATTTCAGCTCTGAATTAGACAACCTTACCTCTATGCTGAGAGAGAGAGGTTATACTGAACAAGATTTGTCTGTAGGAATGTTGGATATTGACACATTGAGGAATGGAAGGGCTGCACCCTATTTTTCTAATAGGCTGAGAGAAATGGAGACAGATGCAGAGGGAGAGGTTAAGTTGTTGAGAGGTGTCGCCTGTCCAGTCTATTACACCAGGGATGTAGGCAATATTAAGGATATTATAAGTAGACACTGGCATGTTCTGTCAGTAGATCCAGCTATTAGGGATGTGGTAGGGGATAAACCAAGATTCGTCTACAAAAACAAAAAGAATTTGAAGAACTTGTTGTGTTATCCCAGAGCAAAGTCACGTGGTGATACAGCGATGATTGACTGTACAGTTCCATGTCAGCACTGTAACTTTTGTTCATATATAGATTCCAACCCCACTTTTGTCCACCGCAGTGGTTTTGGACAGTTTAAAGTCCGTGCCAGTGGTACTTGTATGTCCACTAACGTGGTGTATTTGGCTGTATGTACATTGTGTTCCGCATTCTATGTTGACAAAACGAATAGATGCCTTAGAGATAGAATGCGTGAACACATGTACCACATTAGGAAAGGCACAGCACATAATGCTCTGGCCAAACACGTCTCTGATTCTGGTCCAGATCATGTTTTTAAGTTCAGGATAATAGAAAGAATATATGAGTCAATCAGGAAAGGAGATTTATGTAATTTTACAGAAACAAAGGAGAGTGATTGGATAATCAAACTTAGGTCTGATAAACCACCCGGTTTAAATGGGAAAGTTCCCATTAAACCTTACCTAAAGATGAGGAGACTTAAGATATGAACAAGAAAGTTTAGATTTTCCTGTATCACGTGTGCCAATATCAGATTGCTCGTCAGTTTATGTATACTGACTTTTAAGGTCCTAACTCATCTTATTTCGAGTAGTTTATAGTTATTTAAGAATGATATGTGTTTTTTATTAGTAGTATGTTTATAGATTTAATGTGTTGCATCAAGTGATTAATAATTTGAATTGCGCAATAATTCGTATTGTGCAGTATTTATGAGAGGTATGCATATTTTCATATATCCATTTCATTGGTTATATTAAAGTATGCAGGACTGAATTCAACACCTCAGTTTAGATGTAGTATTGATTTGTGTATATGTATATGTATATACGTTTTATATTTATCATGAATTGTTTTTCATTCAGTTCAGTAAGCTTGCTAGCTATGAATGTTTTATTCAGAAGAGTTTTTAACATAGAAGTGTATAGCTTTAAAAGCATTGAATGACTGCTAACTTTCCCGCCTGCTTCATGATTTAAACCGGGTTGTGCTGATTGTTGATTGGTCTGATGAAGCAGTTTGCGAAAGCGCTTACTATCACTGTATTTGTGCACATGAATTAAACTCCTTAATTTTAAGTTTTTGTTATTGTCGTTTTTGGAAGAAGGAATCGTTACATCCTGGATTTTATACCCTTCATTGCATTGCTCCTGGTTGGTTTCTTTTGTTTTAATAGATCAATTGTTGAAACGTTATAATCATTAGCCAAATGTCATGAATATTAACATCTATAATACCTCATCATATCTGTTACAATTTCATGTTATCATATAGATACACACACACACACACACACACACACACACACACACACACACACACACACACACACACACACACACCTATAGTTTTATGTTTTAACTTCTTCGTGTATGATTTAGTGTATTTATTTTCTTTTTTGTTTATTAAAAATACATCAAAAACACTGACAGCCATTTGATAAACAAAACAAAAACACTTTGAGATTGCAAACAGAAGCATGAGCAACAATAATCTTCCTTTAAAAATCACATTTATTGAAAAATGTATCTGGCAATCCACTGAAATACAACAGACATGCAGAGATTCATAGTCAAATAGCATAAAGTGAAACACTAATTAGGGGCTATGTGAATAGTTCAGGAAATCAAAATACAAATGCAAAATTAATTTGCTAACAGCTTAGAACAGCCTACTGGACATAAGTATCTCTTTTCAGGAGCAGCAGTCTGGTGAAATGACTTGATGAAACCTACACTAGACAAATGAAGGCTGAGTGAATCAAAAGCTACAGTACAAGAAGCAGCTCATTAACAGCTCATAGCCTTAACAACTGCACAAAGAACCAGACAAACTGTTGTAACCCAACACAGTGCATTTCACAACCTTATGCCTATAAAAATAAGTTAAATTAAAAATTGATTTTGTTCATATGATGAAGCCCCTGTTTACTACAATTAAGTCCTTCATTACACCATAACTACTCTGGAATGTAGGATGCACACACACACACACACACACACACACACACACACACACACACACACACACACACACACACACACACACACACAAACATATATATTGATATGACCATCAATTGCAGCCCCATTTACAACAGCGCACATTCCTAGGTTTGCTTGCATTAAAATTAATGAAAAATACATAGATAATGACTCAGAAATGTATTTCAGTTTATTACTGTGAAAACCATGCATGCATACCTTTGTATCTTCCATACCTTCTCAACCTTTTAGTTCATAAATCAGAGACAAAGACACAACAATCTGGACAGAATTTTATGCATGTACATAGTTGCATTAACAAACATTTTTCTGAGGGACACAAAGTCTAAAACTGACATGCCTGCCATTATTTAGTGACTACAATTTACAACAATTTAACACACAAAAAAACATAATTTCTAAGGAACAGACCAAATCATTATCAATTCCTTTGCTCATGACTTCTGGACAAAACCAACAATAATTGGGTGGTAGGATAAAGGACCCATATGGAATAGATTTTAAATACTATTTTATCTGTTTGTTAACCAGGTAAACCTGGAATACTGTCTGTCCGAGTGATTTGCTCACTGCCACACCATAAGAAAACAGAGATGGTAGGATTCATACATTGTACTTTTGACAACACGAAACACCTTGTTAATTGCTCACAGTCTTAAGTGCCAGACAACTCTAATCCACTTAAAATTTTACCTGATCAACAAGTGTTGCATGGACATGCATTTTCCAGACAATGAAAACTATAAAACTCCAATGACTAACAAAAAAAAAAAAAACCTTAATGGATGTCTGGCAGTTGCTGTGAAGGGTTAAGGCTCCAAGTTCTGAATAAGCTACCTCTTGTAATTAAGGGTACATGGTTTGATTATTTTCTACCTACAGGATGTGACATGTGCACAGTGCCAGAGGGTTGGCAGGGAGGAAGATAAAACTAATGCTGCTCTGATGTGTTTGCCTATTATTGAGGAAATATTTCAGGTATGCAAGTACCACAAACTCTACAGGTAAGAGGTATATCCAGATGTTGGTGGACTGTGCAACTGGCTACCATGAGGAATTGGCTATATCCTCCACTGAGGTAGAGAAGGTTGAAAATGCTCTCTTTGAAATTTAAAGAAAGATAGAGTTCTAAAAAGAAATAATGATTAAAAGAAGTACTAATTTAATGTCAAACCTGCTGTCCTGATTGTGGAAGTGTTGTGGGGTAAAGACAACCCCGTACCATCCAAGACCAGTGATCTGGTGGAGAGGTTTAACTCTAATTTAAAGACCACATGGACTAATCACAGGCTGATTAAAGTGGGAGTGGGACAGGTACCTGCATGCAGAGTGTTTCTCTAGGAATCTGCAAGATTTTTACTCTTTGAATTGCTGCACTGTCATGGAGAGAGTGACCTCTGGATTTAATTTGTGATAGGTAGAAGGGTGGCTTGTCATTCTCAGCAGGAATCTATTGTGAAATATGTCTTAAACTACAGGACCAGGCTTCAGGAACTGACAGGGATGGCACAAGAGCACTTACAGCAGTGAAACATCTGGTATGACCAGGCAGCCAGGGCCAGAGATTATTCTGTTGGGCAGAAAGTGATGGCACTTGTTCCTATTATACACAACAGACAATACTCAACATGGGGGGGGGGGCTTTCAGTATTGTGTGAAAGGTAAGTGATGTTACCTACATGGTAGAGTTGCCAGACAGAAGACATAAACACAAACTGCCATGTTAACTTGACAAAACCCTACCATGATAGAGAAGAACTGGTACTCGGTATATGTAGAGGGTTACAAGAGAAATCAGAAGGGGATCTAGAGATAGATCATCTCAGTAAAGACAACATAATGCTTTCATAGCAGCTATCTTATTCCCAGATTCAGGAAATCTGGGCACTCGTGGCATGTCTGCTGGTAAGCTTTGATGGTATTACAATCTGTAGCCAATATTGGTAAGAACATGTTTAACATGTTATAGAGGTGTTGGGTAGAAGAGAAAGGGCAGCATTAACTTCTAAGGGCAACAAGTGTCATGTGCAATTGTCAGAAGTGTTATATCTGAGTATAAGAGTGGGTGGTGATAAGATTTATCCTGAGCTCATTAAGGTGAAGGCCAATCAAGTATGGCCTCCCCATGCTGCTAAGAAACAGGTGCGGACTTTTCTTGGAACAGTGGGTACTACAGGACATTTGACCCCGATTTGATCCTCCACATACAGACATTAACCAGAAGGAATAGACCAGGTAAGGCTGTCTGGACTCCAACCTGTTTGCAGGTATTCCAAAGGCTTATACAGTTCTTAAGCGGACCACCTGTGCTATATAGTCCTGACAACAATCATGGATTGGATTTATTGTGCAGGTACATGTTTCACACCATGCAAGGCACACTTATCCAAGTTTCCTTAGAGGGAGAAGAGCACCTCATGAGGTATCTTAACCACAACATCACCCCAAGAAGAAATCCTATGCAGCTGTACTAAAGGAGTGTCTGGGCATAGTCTGGGTGCTGCACAAAGGAGTGTCTGCATAGTCTGGGTGCTGTGCAAAGGAGTGGCTGCATAGTCTAGGTGTTGCAAAAGCTTCAGCTCTCTCCTATATGGTACAAAGTTCACCAAGGTTACAAGTTACAGCCTTCTAAAGTGGTTATAGTGGGCAAGTGGGCAAGAGTTTGAAAAAATAGAGCAGGAATGAATTGGGCACTGGTGTGCATGATACAGCATTATCTGCAATGCACTCGTGTTCATTTCATTACCAGCTGGCATCTGTTGCACTCTGCTATTAAGCAATATGATCTACATCTATAAATTATGATCCTGAAGGGGGTCATATAACACATAGTACACAGAGTGTTTGAATACATCTGAGCACTCTGCATCATAAATACAGGGGCCCAGTCTTTTGTAAATATTGTGGCAACCAGTACTGGGATCCACAGAACAACTGAGATCTGAGGATGGGGCACATTGATACTAGGGTTCAATTTCAGTGGGGCAAAGTTGAGGAGTAGCTTAGCTTCCAATTTTTGCCAGGGGACCCAATTAGTTCTAGTTAAATCTCTGGTCAAATGACTGTTATTGTCATGTTTTCTGACTTTACTACTAAGAACTCATGATTCATTTGCTGGCAGTACTAACCTGGTTTGGGTCTTAACATGGGTTATTCATTTGTTTATTTATTTATTTACTTATGTATTACTTAATTAAGTTAATTGGTCCATTTTAGTCACAACAGCAAGGCAAATATGGATTATATGGACAGTTTAAATTAGACATTCAAACAGCACTTTTTGGAAGACAGAGGAAACTGTAGAACTCAGAAACCAACCACTTAGACACAACAAAAAACAAGCAAATTGCTCAAAGAATGTGCTCACACATTAGGACTGAACCTCAGACCCTAAAGCTGTAAGGGAGAAATCTTAACCAATGAGTCAATGTGCTGCCCCAGTTGCAGAGTCAGTTGAAAAATTAAGATCAAGAATTGGTGAGCAAGTTGTTGTTCCTTGGGGAGGGTATAGTGAAACAAAAAGTGCAAGGTGGAAAAAAGTGTAACGTCAACACCCTGATGGAAAGCAGCATGCTCCTTAACAGCACAAAGTTCACTGGCTTCTGAGGATAGAGCTGGTGTTATAGTTATCTGTTTACTGACACTGAATGGTAACTACTTTGACAATGTATTTTTACTTTCATGATAGTTTCAATTGCTGATGTGTCCACCCAATATGGCAATTAAAATCCAACCCCCATGCCTGCCTTTCTCAAAACTGCTAGCTGTTCACTGTAAGACCTGCAGCACTTATCCTCTCTTACCTTTATACAACAAGAACTGTTAGTTCGATGTTCAGATCTGTCTTATTGAAGCATTATGGTTTTTTTTTTTTTTTTAAATCAGGTAGAGGTTTATTGCTTGGGAAACTTAAGGCTCAGTAAGACTAAAAGTAAATCAGCCAACTGCACATTTGGATGATGATTTACTAAAGTGATAAGGTCATATTTAAACTCCATTATACAAGTATGCTATAAACTGACAGCAGCATGAACTGGGCAACATGAAGGGGGTGAATTGCAGCAGGTGTGGGCCAGTTGTGTGGTTGGGGGATATGTAGGTGGAAGACTGAGGTGTGGGGCATTTAGGAAAATAGGGGGACTAAAATAGGAGGTAGAAATGTCAGAAGTATGCCATGAGAACTGGGAAGAAGGTTACAGCAGAAATGATAGTGGGCAGAAATTTAAGAGGTTGAGGGAAAGGGCTGTCAGAACATGAGGAAGGTAGACTTAAGGAGACACACAGAGTGGGCATGGGGGAGGAAGGTGGGGAACAGATATATAATGATAGGCAGAAACCAAGCAATGGGGAGACATGTAGACAATGACAGGCAGGAATCCTATTAGTGGTGGATAGAAGCTAAAGAGGTAGGATCAAAAGCAGGAGGAGGAGAGGAAAAAGAGGAGGGCAGAACAGCCAGAGGAGGACATGACTAAGGATCATAAGAGGAGAAGGGGGCAGCAGTGGAAAACAGAGGAAAAGATGTGCAGGAAGAGTGCAGGAGGAAAGGGAAAGGTATCTGATGCAGCATAAGAAGGGAGGCAGGTAGCAAAACAGTGAGAAGGGTTATGGTGGTAGTGCAACATGAAGGAGAAACGTTGCAAATAGGTGTATCAGAGACATAAAGTAGGAACTGAGACAGAAGCAGAAATAAATAATCAGTGACAGGATGGAGTAGAGGGTTTTGGTGAATAGACACTCGGTTATCAAAGGGATTTAGTTGCAAATAAATGAAAAGCCCTGGTGTCTGAAGTTACCATCGAAATTGTAACCCTAGAGCTTAACTTACACGATAGTGTGGAAGGTGTAGCATCACTTACTGGAGGAGGACTTGGACAAACTGTTCATCACTTAGGATTTGTAAACAGTATCCAAAAAAAGCTAATCCTACTCTGGAGGTGAGATTAGATCCTTGCTCTGAGGCTCTGCCTGAAGAAGTAACCTCTATGTGGAAGTACTCAGGAGCACGACTAGAACATAGTGGATTATAGTAGCAAGGGCAGAGGGCCTGCACAGCTTAGGAGGAAGGGGGCTGTTTTAGCATAGCTTATAGAGGGAAAACTAGTAAGAAAAAAGGAATTCCCCCAAGGTTAATATGTACAACACAGACATGGATTATGAACACAGAGACTATGTGCCGGTACGTGTTCTGCATAATTATCAGTCTTTCTGAAGCATGAGAACTTCGTACAGCTGTGAATTATTCTGTACTCCTCCAGTCCTGTCCACATATATTTGATTTATTTAACTTTAATAATTTAACTATGTAAAACCATTAGGGACAATTGCTTCTTCTTCTTCAGTGGTAACCTGTGAACTCTGTCATCTCATGCCAATGAAGACTGTGATGGAACCAAACCCAGGATTACTGAAAAAAGCTTATTAGAAGCCCATAGCCTTAATCATCTGTGCTGAACTGCCAGACCGCTTAGATTGAAAGGACCTTTTTGGTGTGATGGGATGGGGTTCTAAAGGTGAAAAAGGAACCTTTACCATACTGAGTTTCACTATATATAAATAATAGTCTGAAACTTATTCAGTGCTCCTAGCTATGTCTGACTGCACAAAGGAAGATCTTTTGGTGTGATTGACTGCTGTTTTGAAGATGAAAAAAATTGCCTCATGCATTTACTAATCTTTAGTATATTTGCATAAGTGCCTGAACCTCTTCAGAGGCCCCCCTGAATATTTGTATTACTACCCTCAGCGGTTCTTTAAACACACCAGATATCATCATTTACTGAACGAGATCCTAGACTATGCCCATACAAGGAAAGCAACTGCACTTCATCAGGTAAATGAGCAAAAGCCTTGTTTTACAAAACTGTCAAACTCTGTTTGTGCATTCGTGCAGGCAGGCCAGATCATTTAAAATGTTAATGCAATTTCATAATATTCATAAAGAAATGCATTAATGAATGCTGCATCAGGCCTGGGCCACTATCCAGCCACACTGACCACTCTGTAAAGAGTGCTAAATGCAATTTCATAAAAGTGATTGTTCCACATCTGAAATATTCATATTAGTCAAGCTTCTGATGGACGTAATGCACTCCAGAGTGTGTGTTATGATGGGGCATACTCGGTGCCTGATCATGTAAGGTGTGCATCATTTCTTAATTCACCATAAGCAACCACAGCATACTTACAGAAGAATTCTAGTTCTATGATTAAAACCAACAGAAAAAAAATATGATTAAAGCCAGATTAGCAATTTATTCTTAAACAAGTAAGACATTTCTTAAAATCTCTTTGCAGAAGTGACTTAAAATGTAACTCACCCACCAGCCCACAAACAGACACATAGACACACAGACACACACACACACACACACACACACACACACACACACACACACACACACAAATCTGCACAAAGCTTTCCCCTTATATATTATTTTTAGTTCTGTTTGGAGACTGCAACCTGAATAATAAAATCATAATTATATTTGTTGGCTCAGCAAAAGTAACAGTGTGAAATATTTTCAGGGATCTTAAAGGTGCTTCTTTGCTGTGTGAATGACACAGAATTGAAGACCAAGGAAAGTAAGCACAGGGACTAGCATTCAACTTCTCACTCTTCAAATGTTATAAAAATGCTGAGTAAAGAGGGGTAGAACAAGTATTAAACTATATGTATATTTTCACAGCTGCAGAGCTGGAAGAAAGCCAAGGACAGCAGAGGTACCATATGGGGTTAGCCGATCTATAAATGCTTGCATGAGGCTGAAAAAACTACCATACCTGATTCAGTAATTAAGAAAAGATGTGCAGCTTTGCATTTTTCCATTACAAAATGACAAATTTACTCAAACAGAACACCTGTTAATCTGATCTGTTTTCTCTCTCAAACAGAAAAAAATATATAAAATTCATAATTGAGCCTTACATTTTAATCTTTATTTATTTAGGGCCATGTGCCAATTGCTCAATTTCTAAGGCCTTTGCACAAAACAATCATGTTTATATTCTTTTTGTAGTCAAATGTTTTGTAAAGGTAACCTGATATGAGTAAAGTACTAGGGATCTAAAATCAGATTGAGGAACCTATTAGTAAACAATGAATAGTAATAGAAGAAATTCTGACAGATAATCGCACAGTGCTTTGCAAGATTACAGAATAAACACTTCCCCTTATAATCATAAGAAGTCAATCATTAACTTCCTTCAAAAATAATCTTGACACGTAAGTAGGAAGTAGAAAAGATCAGCCTGGAGTTAACAGTATTCAAACTTCATGAAGGGTAGGAGCTTATAAGCTTGACAAGCAAACATACAAACTTGCAAAACTACTGCACAAATGGAACATTTAGGTACTTGATGTGAATGGTATTGCTTTAAAACTAAATTCGGCAATATAAGGTATAACCCTATTATGCATATTTGAAATGTTATAGGCATGTGTGACCCAGTGAAGCTATCAACTAGCTGCCTGTCAAGGCAATGAAACTGCAGCATGAAGCAGATATAGTTCAGCTGCTGAGTGAAAGACGCAGAGCTACGAAAGTAAAATATGCTTAACAAGAACATCATTCACATTTTCACAGTCTATTCAGTGAGAAATCATTCTTGCTGACAAAACTAATTTGTGTTTACAGTTATTTTAACTATAAATAGACTTGCTAACTTAGAATTCAGCATTATTCCATGCTATTTTTCATTTGTACCTTGCAGTAGATGACCCCTGTCCCAGAAGTCTACTCAGAAGCTACTCTCTTCAGGTCCTGGTGGCTGTTGTGACAAATGGAAGAATCAGTCTTCTTGCATCCTGCGTCTTTAATATTTTAACACTTATGACACTGTCAAAGGCTTGGTCCATGGTTGCATTATTAAAAATCTTTGTTTTATTTTCAGTTACCAGTATCTCCTCTTGTGTCCATGGTGGTACAGCGGTAGCGCTGTTACCTTATAGCAAGAAGTTCTCCCGTTCGATTCTCGGCTGGGCTTGGGAGTGCCTTCTATGTGGAGTCTGCATGTCCTCCCCGTGGTTGGGTAGCGTTCGAAAGACATGCATGTGTAAATGGGCGTGCCTTCGTTGAAGGTTGGGCTTCGAACTGGCACCTTGGTGTTTCATAAAAATCTACTGCCAATCATTAGTGGACTGGAGTTCCGCTGTGGCGACCCCTTACTGGGAAAAGTCGAAAGACAAACAACAATGCGTGTGTGTGTGTTATTTTTCATGCCTAGTCAGAATACTGATGTATCCACTATCCACAATTGTTTTAAGTATAGCTCTCCAAATGCTTAAAATCATATTGTATGCATTATAATCATTACAGAGTAATGCAATGAAAATACATTTATTTTAAGTTACTCTCGTAAGTTACATGGATGAATTGCTAGGAAGACAGCTGGCAACTATGTGATTTCATTTTGTTTCTGATAAGCAAAAGGGGCTCAGTAGTCAATAAAGTATATTTTATCCGGTGACTTGAGAGCTTTAAGGGGCTCAGTAGTCATTAAAGTATATTTTATCCGGTGACTTGAGAGCTTTAAGGGGCTCAGTAGTCAATAAAGTATATTTTATCCGGTGACTTGAGAGCTTTAAGGGGCTCAGTAGTCATTAAAGTATATTTTATCCGGTGACTTGAGAGCTTTAAGGGGCTCAGTAGTCAATAAAGTATATTTTATCTGGTGACTTGAGAGCTTTAAGGGGCTCAGTAGTCAAAGTATATTTTATCTGGTGACTTGAGAGCTTTAAGGGGCTCAGTAGTCAATAAAGTATATTTTATCCGGTGACTTGAGAGCTTTAGCCTTTTAAAGTGACTTTAATTTGCATAGTATGGAAGGAAAGATCATATGAATAAAACCCACATTTGCAAAGTGAAGATTGTTCGTGTATCATTACTTTACCTGGTAAACTATATTGTCAATCAAATGCAGTTTACCTGGTTCTGAAGTCATTCTGCTCCAAGGAATTGCAGCTCCTTACATCTAAGCAATGGATGGTAGGTACTTTGAAAAAGATAAAAAAAACCTTGAACATATTCCAAGTTCACTAAAGCCTTTTACAGTTAGCTAGAAGGATGCAGTGAGTTAAAATGCATCTGGGCGAATGAAAAGAATGTGACCTGTGCGTCCCCAGAATGCAGTGAATAAAGGCACTATGATGAAATATGTCCAGATGCAGTTGCATAAACATATAGTAGGAACTCTGGGCATACCTTCTTTACGCCAGTGTTTGTAAAGTCTTGCCTCCTTTATGTAAGTCCAAATTCCAGTTAAACCAGGGGTATAGAGCTAAATAATTTAGGGTTTTCCTTTTCCTCCTAATATGTTTGTTCTCTCTTTCCACTGTAAAAGACCACACTGCTGATTGCTTCATTAATTAAATGGAGAAGATCCATGGGACAACTGCAGCTTTTCTTGGTTGATGTGGGAGCTATAATTTAGCTATATAATTTTCTTAGAATCACACAACAAACAAGAAGAAATTTAGATCTCTAGGATATGCCTCAGTATCAGCTTGTACTACTGTACTGTCGTGTTTCATTGGGTTGAATGACTTGTTTTGTTCTGGTCACTTCCTGTTTATTGTCTGAGTGACAAGGAAGTAATGGAAACAACAATTCCACAAACACCTTTTCCTGCCTTTCAAAACTTTCAAGCTTGCTGCCATAAAGCCCTGACAATGATTTTGATGGCTATTTAGATAACAGCCTCCCAGAATTGCCTCTCATCTTAGGGATGGACATGATGCTTGGAAAAACAAAATGGCTGACTGATAATGGAACGGATGAAGGCTGACAAGGCAACACAGTGGCACAGTGGATAGTGTTGTCACCTCACAGCAAGAGGTTCTCCAGTTTGATTCTTGGCTAGAGTGCTTTCTGTGCAGAGTCTGCATGTCCTCCCTGCATCTGTGTGGGTTTCCTCTGGATGCTCCAGTTTCCTACCACATTCCAAAGACATATAGAAGGTGGGCTGGACCCTCTAAATTGGCCATAGGTTTGAGTATGTGTGTAAGTGAATGTGTGGTGTGGAAGAACTACTGTGGTAGGGCTAGCCACCCAGCAGTATAAACTTTAGCTGTAGACAACTGTCACTGTTGAAATAACACCCTGACCCCATGTGCAAAAATGGGAAAAGGGGTTGTGGATGGATGGAAAGATACAGCAAGGAATAAAATATATATAATAAAAGTTAACTGTGGATTTAAGTAAGGGGGGCTTGTTTAAAGCCTAGTACAACACTTTTAAGATATTATTTTACCTTAATTTCTTAGGGTTGTTCACAGTAGTAGAAATCAGTGAAAGGTATTTCTGCAATTATGATGTCACCATAACACATTAATGGCACAAGCAACCATCTTAAGGATCTTGGGGGTGTGTCCAGAAATTTATGTTTTGTAATCAAACCTTATGCTGTTTCCCCTCACTAGCCACCTATCATTTAAAACATGTTCTCAACTCTCAAAATGTTGCCCCTATACACTTAAGAAAGGGACACTTTATTTACAATTGTTCCTCCTTGAAATCAAAAACATTTTTTTACATGCACATTCTTCTTAAGAAAAGTATGTTTTATATATAGTATTACACAGCAGGCAATAGTTCAGACGGTTACATTTTCTGAGAGATGCTCAGAAAAAAATGTACTCACTTGAGTACTGTGAGTATGCCTAGCTACACCCTCTGTCCAATTGTTAGACTTAAATCTTTCTTGTATTAAATTACAAGTCACTTGCCTATTCTATCTGACTGTACATGGATCTGCACCACAAAAAATAAAATGTCTCCTCCCTTACATTTCCTTTTGTCTTTAGTTTGCCTTTTCCACAATAGCAACGCATTTCATCCCTGCCATCATTTATAGCTTTTTATTGTTAAAGGGGAAGACAAACATATTGTTATAAATACCCAAATAATTCTGGCTAGCTTTTCTCTTAATTGCAGTATTTTTTATATTAGAAGCACTAGCCATTTTCAATTAACCTTCCCAAGCTTCATTTTCTAACCATCTTTGGGTTCTCTTGGTATGTCTCCCCATTTATAAGCTAACCCCTCTCAGCCCTTCACAGATACACTCACCTTCAATAATTTCATGAGTCCCACTCTTCATCTTGTCTCCATGTTACTGCCCCCCAATTAGGTAGCCTGCATCTTTCATGAGGGAGGGAGCAAATCATCTGCTCAGAGGGCCAGAAAAACACAGTTCTCTGAAGGTATTCATTCTTCAGACTGCAGATAAACTTTCCAAAGCCTGCTCAGTCAAGACTCATAGATCAGAAGGGTTTTCAACAAAACTATTAACACTTACTCACAAGGGTTTGTTACTTTAGATTTACTTTTATTAGTTAAGAGCAGTAAAGGGGGGGCACAGCCCTCCAACTTGGGGTCTGGAGGACTTTGCTCCCCATGCAAAATATTTTTTGGCACAGACCTTTTCAGTCTATTAATATGACATGAATTGGCACTGACAGATTTGTCTGTGAGCACATGAACCGCATGCTTCACATGCTTCATCTAATCTGTCTTGTGGGATCAGCTATTCATCAAGAACCCCCCCCCCCACAGAAATATAACCTACCTTAGGTTATATCTAATTAACGAGGGATGGGGGTTTTCTCACAGTCGGAAAATTTTAGGCGAAACACAGCTCAAAGAAACATTTGGTGGGTCATGTTTTTAGCTTTTTTTAGCTCCCTCACAGCTGCCATTGCCTGCTCCAAGTGCCTGTCTTAAATTGTCAAGTCTTCTTAACTGTCCCAGCTCTTTCTAGACTTGCACTGACAATGTTTGGGGCCAGCAAGGAAACTGTGGCATCCTAGGGCAGAATCATACTACTAATACTCCTCACTTCTGCACATGCCTAGTAATACCCAGAGGGGGAAACATGTGATGGACATTAGCCCTGTAATACCCTCACTCCTGCACTTGCGTAGTAACACCCAGAGGGGGAGACATGTGATGGACATTAGCACTGTAATACTCCAAACTTCTGCACATACCTAGTAACACCCAGAAGGGGAGACATGTGATGGACATTAGCCCTGTAATGCCTCTCATTCTTAGTAACACCCAGAGGGGGAGACATGTGATGGACATTAGCACTGTAATACTCCAAACTTCTGCACATGCCTAGTAACACCCAGAGGGGGAGACATGTGATTAGCCCTGTAATGCCTCTCACTCCTGCACATGCTTAGTAACACCCAGAGGGAGAGACATGTGATGAACATTAGCACTGTAATGCCCCTCACTTCTGCAAAACGCTGACATTACCAAGATGCACCACTCATTGTCAGGCAGCACCAAGCACCTGTTTCCCTGGTCTCCACCAGGTAATCAGACCATGTAAGGTGCCCCATGTATGTACATCATCTCAAAGATGGGCACTCCCAGTCTCCCTGCATGTGTTATAAAGCATCAGAGCGACTATTTGAACTCAGGCGACACTGACTTTAGTCAGGGCTTTATCCCTCTTTGGCACTGGGGCAGGCTAGTGAATCGCATTTTGCTGAAATGTGTTTCAGATACTATAGGGATAGGCTTTAAACCTTAGTGGTCCAACATGACCCCATTCCCTTTTCCCTTTAAAGCAGACATTATTGACTCACTGTGGGTTATCAGCCAAGATTTATTGAATTTATTCTAGCTGTTCCCAGTGTCATCCTACTTATCCAGTTGAAAATATATCTAATTATTTTTTATTGTGTTTGCTGACTGGGGAAGTCTGAATTGACATAATTCATTTTTAGTGGATACCTGAGAAGAATAAATGTGAAAAAAATGTGATATACTTAAACAGCATTTTATTGTTTTTGTTGCTTAATCATCTAGCTGAGTCTATCTCTCCAAAGACTTTAGCACAACTGTCCTATCTTTCAAAAACTGCTTACGTTCTTGCAAATTCATATTCATTATGCTGTCTGCCACCCTAGCATCTGCCTGCTCATTCTTCTTTTGACTTCAATCTTTTTCAGTATCAGTGTCTTCCCTAGTGATTCCTGTATTTGCATTATGCAGCCAACATATTTGAGTTTTAGTATTAAATCAAACCTTCCAGTGAACAGTCTGGGTTTAGTTCCTTAAGTACTGACTGATTTGATCTTCTTTCAGCCTGTAAAATTCTCGAACATTTTGTCTGACACTACACTTCAAAAGCATCAGTCATCTAGCAAACAGCCTTACTTACAGGCCTGCACTCACAGTCTTATGTTATTACATGGAAAACCATAGCTTTTGTGATATGAACTTTTACTGATAATATAGTCTTTGCTCTTTAAATTTTTTTCTAGATTTGCCATAGCTTTCCTCCCAAGAAGCAACAGTGTCTTATTGCCATGGTGTAATTACCATCTGCAGACATCTTTTTGCCCGGGGAAACAAAATCTGTCATTGTACTGTCTCCTTTTTGTCTTAATTTATTTGCTAATTATTGACAGGGCAAGATGATGCAACTTTATTTTTTTGATTGTGTTGAGAAACAAAACAGCTTTCACACTTTATACTTCCATGCTTTCTAAGCTGTCTAAACAACCTGTAAGCTGGTTTGTGTAATTCTTTCCAGGCTTTACCTCTTCATGACATACACTGTTTGGTTTGTTTGACTAACTGATGTGCAGAGTTTGATCTACTTCTTTTGGTAGAAATCTGAGTAAGATTGTTGAGAATGTTGAGAAAAGTTGTATTGAAGTAAGTCACTGCTTCATCTAAAGGCAAGGCCTTTAGTTCTGGTGCAAATGATGAGGGACAGGTGAGAGATAGAGGTGTCCATGTTAAAAGAAGTAAGATTGTGTCATATAGGATTGTTTTGTTTATATTGCTATGGTGCTGTACTATAAAAGTTGGGAGATGATCACCATTTATACTAGGAAGCCAATCTGAGGTGCTTATATGGTTTGGTTGAGAAGAGAGGGTCCAGTCTAGTGTAAAAATGCCTGTTACTACTTTTATGGAGTCTAGTGAGGGAGGTAATTAGTTGAGTGAAATTGTAAAGATTTATGTAGTTTGTAGGGGAGTCTGAGTTAGTAACTTGACAATCATTGTTTAGATCAGCCAGAATAATGCTTTCATGGGAGATACTGCGATTGTTCAAGCTGAGAAAATCATCTGCTGTTCTGTACATTCTTTTATTTGTTTTTAATTGATATCAGTACTTCAGAATTGCCAGATTTTGAGGGAATAAGTGGACGAAGAATGAAGTTGAAAGTGTTTTTATAGATGATGGCCACACCCTCTCACCTTTTATTTCTTCTGTCAAGCCAAGGGATATTTTAACCAGGGCAGAATTTCTTCATCTTTCTTATCTTGTTTGAGCCAGATTTCAGTTAGTTAGAAAGTCAAGGGAATAGAGGGCAATGCATTCATGGAGGTCATCCAATTCTTTATCGATGCTTCATACATTTATGTTTAAGAACAGTAAACTAGATACTCTATTAAGGGAGGTGAAGTGAGAGAGATTGAGTTTTGTGATTCATTCTTCGGACCTGGATTAGGATGGATGTCACCACTAAGGTTCAGTGGTTTATGGAAAAGATGATTTAAGTAAAGCCATTTGAACATATGCTTATTTATTATATGGAGTTTTTGGAGGTGTTATAATTCAGGTATCTAATTTTAAACAGGTTGGTGTTTGTGTAGTGATACAGGTGACTGATATGATGTGTGAATAGGTAGTGCAGTTTGTTGTGGATTGTGTCTACTTCTGAGAGAAACAAAATTGGGTGGAAATGGTGAGAGATAGGATGTGAGGTGGCATAGTAGTGACAGGAAAAGGAATAAAGGAGATGCAAACGTTTATTTTAGGAAGGGTAATAGGGCAAGAGGGGTAATAGGGCAAGAGTGATGGTAAGAGATATGCATGCAGGTACGTTATAGGTAGAAGTGACTCTAGAATGCACTCTGGTAGAGATTTGTATAATGAGAGAGTGGAGGGTCTTGTAGGGTGGTGAAGCTTAGTGTTAATTAGAGATTGGATTGTATGAGTGTTAGGTAACTGAAAGGAAGAAGGCTGCACAGGTTAGAAGTTGATTGGCTATGTATGATTATGTGGGTGGAGATGGATAAAATGAATGTTGAGCAGGTGGGGATGGGTGGAATTAGGTGTAGGGTATGGTAGCAGAGTGAGGGAAAAAAGGAGCAGGACTGACCTAAGCTAGTCACCTTTCTAAGCATCAGAAACAATCAGTTTCATCAACCAAGCAAATGCTATGCAAGCATAACCAATGCAGTTACAGAGATAATGACACAACAGTCAGCAGCTCTGAATGCCTTGAGTATACTTTTGTCTGAGCTCAGTATGGCAGTGAAAACAGTTGGACATATGATTGATAGGAGGAACAATATTCTTCCCAGATCAGCAGTTTGGGTTGTTAGTATGGGTCAACCTTCACTGAAAGGAACAGTAGCACTATTCTTAAATGCTTAATTTTTCAAATGAGGACAGGCTGCTCATGGGTAAGAAAACCATAAGTGTCAGGATATAATTGCTTTAACAAACCTGAAGTACATTAATTCATGGTGTCCTTTTTCCTTCAGATGTGGTAGTGGCTGCAAGCTCAGTGGTACATATGGTTTTAGAAGCTTCCTAGTGGCATCCAAAGGTGTCAATCTATATACCGTCCTCACTGAAAACTATTTCTGCAAGGCTACTCCACTCCTTCTGCAATATTCTTGCCCACAGAAGTAGATCTGATGGTTATCTGGTACAAAATGGCCAACTCCATTTTAGTTCACTAATTCCCAAAATGTCAAGGTTTACTCTTTCCATCTTAGCCTTAACCACATGAAGTTTACCTTGGCTCATATGGTATACTGAACATTACAGCACCAGACTTTCCTTCTGTCTCTAAACATTTCAGCAGGTAGGCATTGTTTTAGCTTTACTCTATTTGCCTCCTAACCTGCAGCACATATCATACATGCCGACTGCCATTCCCCAGTACTGGGCTGGCCACTTTCAGATATGAGAGTATCATCTTCCAGAGTCACTGTGACATTTCTCTGATTATTATTCTCCATGGGGTTCCCTTAGCAATAATACTGGAGTGGACGGTCATTACCTCGGATTACTGTTATCTTCTTCAGTGGATCATATTTCATTTAAACCCTCAGCCGTGACCTGTCTGCCTATGGTCCCTCAACAACATAAAACATGTAGTTTCACTGAAAAGCACAAGACCACTCATCGTGACAGGGTAGTGGTCCATTTATCTATAGCAGAAAGGTAAATGAATATGCACAATGTAACATAACGTACCATTTATCTATAGCAGAAAGGTAAATGAATATGCACAATGTACCATAACGTACCATTTATCCATAGCAGAAAGGTAAATGAATATGCACAATGTAACATAATGTAACATAACGTACCATTTATCTATAGCAGAAAGGTAAATGAATATACACAATGTAACATAATGTACCATTTATCCATAGCAGAAAGGTAAATGAATATACACAATGTAACATAACGTACCATTTATCCATAGCAGAAAGGTAAATGAATATGCACAATGTAACATAACGTACCATTTATCTATAGCAGAAAGGTAAATGAATATGCACAATATAACATAATGTACCATTTATCTATAGCAGAAAGGTAAATGAATATACACAATGTAACATAACATATCATTTATCTATAGCAGAAAGGTAAATGAATATGCACAATGTAACATAACGTACCATTTATCTATAGCAGAAAGGTAAATGAATATGCACAATGTAACATAACGTACCATTTATCTATAGCAGAAAGGTAAATGAATATGCACAATGTAACATAACGTACCATTTATCTATAGCAGAAAGGTAAATGAATATGCACAATGTAACATAACGTACCATTTATCTATAGCAGAAAGGTAAATGAATATGCACAATGTAACATAACGTACCATTTATCTATAGCAGAAAGGTAAATGAATATGCACAATATAACATAACGTACCATTTATCTATAGCAGAAAGGTAAATGA
>NC_056748.1:66583679-66586179 GCF_019279795.1 Protopterus annectens | reverse complement strand
TCTGTGTGTCTGTGTGTGTGTGTGTGTGTGTGTGTGTCTGTGTGTGTGTCTGTGTGTGTCTGTGTGTCTGTGTGTCTGTGTGTGTCTGTGTGTCTGTGTGTCTGTGTGTGTGTGTGTGTGTGTGTGTGTGTGTGTGTGTGTGTGTGTGTGTGTGTGTCTGTGTGTGTCTGTGTGTCTGTGTGTCTGTGTGTGTCTGTGTGTCTGTGTGTCTGTGTGTGTGTGTGTGTGTGTGTGTGTGTGTGTGTGTGTGTGTGTGTGTCTGTGTGTGTGTGTGTGTGTGTCTGTGTGTGTGCATGTGTGTGTCTGTGTGTTTGTGTGTGTGTCTGTGTGTGTCTGTGTGTGTGCGTGTGTGTGTCTGTGTGTGTGTGTGTCTGTGTGTGTGTCTGTGTGTGTGTGTGTGTGTGTGTGTGTGTGTGTGTGTCTGTGTGTGTGTGTGTGTGTGCATGCGCGCGCGTGCGTGTGTGTGTTTTTGAATGGATGTGGGTTAGAGTTAGAGTAAGAGTTCGGTATGGGGATATATTAAGTCTGTGTGACTGGGAGTGTTTGGGTTAGGTTAGGGAAAGGCATAGTGTACATATATGTGCATGTGTGTATATGGGGCGGTATGTGGTAAGGGTACAAACTGTCTTGTGTAGTGGCAGTGTTATGGAAAGTTTTTTTTTTTAATTTAAGATGCATATTAGGATTAGAGGCAGAGGCAGGGCTAGGGTTAGCAATTCATGTCTCTCAACTGTACATATTTTGGCCTCATATTTTTGGTCTGTTCCTCATAAAAGTTGTGTTTTTCTGGCAGATCACTGAAGATTGAAGTCACTAAATAATAATAAATAATGAAAGACATTTGAGTTTCAGACTTCATATCCTTCAGAAAATAAATAGTAATACAAACTCTGTTATTCTAGCTACTATGTAAGTTATTTAAAATCTGTCCCTATTTTTGACCTTTGTCCACCTATTATTTTTGGCTCTGTCCAGATTTCTTGCTCTGACAGGTTGAGAGGTATGGTTAGCATGTATTACTATAGTGGAGGGGGGAGCAAAGTCCTCCTGCCCACCTTAGTAATGCATGCTTACCCTAACCCTAACAAAGTTGAGTTTATCTGAAGAAACTACACAGTGAATTTGGGATTTTTCTGTTTTTTATTTTGTTGCTTTTAAGTCCAATGTCAGGCATTTGTTCATTATCTTTTTATTTTCCAATGAATTATCATTAATTTAAATGATCTGCAATAGTTCGACTTATCATGAAATTAAAATTTGAGGCACCTTTTAGATAAGCTTACTTATTTACACTGATAACTGAATAGGCAGCCCAGTTTTAAAGACCTTTTTCTGTATGACCTAAGTTAAAAGAGACTATAACATAGATACGTAACATGTATTCAGTTAATAGAACGAACATTGTCATAATGTGGTGCAAGTATGTAACAACTGTGTAACACATTTGTGACATGAAGAGCAGTCATAGTTTGATTATACATGGTTGTTAATAGATAAGTAGAAGTGTAATAAAATAAACCATATACCGTTTGAAATTTAACGGTAAACAAGTCAAACGCTTCTATATTGTAGGAGCACATATCTCTTGCATAATGTAACATGCTGCTTGTAAAGGATGCTGTCGTCTAAGGGGCTGTCATTCAATTGTCGGTCCCACATCGTTAAAGTATTTGCATTTTAACTGTTCAGTCAAGTGGCTTTGTAGCTCCTTGCAAAACTGAATGAAGTCCTCGTCAGATTGGAACTGATCAGGGAGTGTCGACAGGGTATATGATGGTTTCCATAGTAGTCGACAGGGTATATGACGGTTTCCATAGTAGTCGACAGGGTATATGATGGTTTCCATAGCAGTTGACAGGGTATATGACTGTTTCCATAGTAGTCAACAGGGTATATGGTGGTTTCCATAGTAGTCGACAGGGTATATGACGGTTTCCATAGTAGTCGACAGGGTATATGATGGTTTCCATAGCAGTTGACAGGGTATATGATGATTTCCATAGTAGTCGACAGGGTATATGATGGTTTCCAAAGTAGTCAACAGGGTATATGATGGTTTCCATAGCAGTTGACAGGGTATATGATGATTTCCATAGTAGTCGACAGGGTATATGATGGTTTCCATAGTAGTCAACAGGGTATATGATGGTTTCCATAGTAGACGACAGGGTATATGATGGCTTCCATAGTAGTCGACAGGGTATATAACAGTTTCCATAGTAGTCGACAGGGTATATGACAGTTTCCATAGTAGTCGACAGGGTATATGATGGTTTCCATAGTAGTCGACAGGGTATATGATGGTTTCCATAGTAGTCGACAGGTTATATGATGATCATTGCAGCTGAAGCACAGATCAGCTTCATAATTCATAAGGAGTTCATCAAGAAAAAATATTTTTAATGGGGAAAATAATTTTCATTGTGCAGTTTAAATGTTAATATATTCAACAGAAATTTTGCCATGGCTTCTACAGGAAGCTTATTCATCATTTGTACTG